>NC_143012.1:177504877-177655577 GCF_055824585.1 Amblyomma mixtum | reverse complement strand
TTAAAGAACCCCAGGTGGTCGAAATTTCCGGAGCCCTTCACTACGGTGTCTCTCATAGCCTCAAGAGTCGCTATGGGACGTTAAACCCCGTAAACCAACCAACCAACCAACCGACTCCTAGCGTTACAAAACTGAGATGCGGTAAGCTCCAGCTGAGCGTCAGATGCCAAAGCAGAATAAATTAACGCAGTGATGGGCGCTCACTATAAAGGCAGTTGGGGTAACGGCGGACTTGCCCTGCACGTACCGTGGCCCAGATCGCCGGGTGCGTGATCTTGACCGAGTGAAAAAAAAAAAAAAAAAAGCTTATGCAGGAACGGAAGCTCCCACAGTTGCGGACAGACCCCTGGAAGAAACCAACCTGGGAACGCCCGCAGCTCGACAATACGGGGAGACGTTAACGATAAAATCGACAACCCAGAAAGCAAACGGCAACTCGGAGCGAAATCAAAAGAGCGGAGCGCATAAAGGCGCGCCAAAGAGAAAAAAGAAAACAAAGAAAGGCGCTAAAACCACTGCGAAGCAAGGGGGGGAAAAAACGCGCACACATACAGGGAACAAAACAAAGATTCGAGAGAGATTCCGCCGTGCAGAGGCGTGCACGGAGCGCGCGCACCACTATCACGGCGACCGCGACGTGGACGAGGAGCGCCGCAGATTCGTGATTCTCGGATCACGCATCCAGCGACGCGTCCAGGACGCCTACACGACAGCCGACAGCGGCGGGACCACGCACTCGCCGAAAAAAGACGCGCGGGCAGAGAAGAAAACAGGGGGGGGGGGGGGGGGGGGGGACGAAAACGGAAGAAGGACATGAAGGGGAGACCAAAGAGAAACAAGACGCAGGGAGAATGTAGAAGTGAAAGAAAGAAAGACAGCGCGGCGGAGAGCGTATTTGCGCACAGCGCGAGGTATACGGCGCCCAGAGGTGAATGAACGATCTCAGCACGCACGTCTCGGTTCCCTGGTACACACGAGCGGTCGTCTCGCGTGCAGACGGCCAGGCAGACCAACGGGTGAACACCGAGCGATCTGCCGAGAGAGCGCGCAGTAGGTGTAGTACGCTCCTCGTAGCGCTGGTCACGAGACGCCGACCGCGAACCGCTGCTCGCCACGGGAGGCAGGAGTATAGAGAGCGTGAAAATGCGCGCATCCAAGGCGTGAAGTTGAAACTGAGGAACGCAGCGGAGAAAGGCGTTGGCGTAGAGGAAGCGGATGTGAGGATCTTGGCTGAGGACCGATCCTCGCTGAAGTGTGGCGAGACGTGCTGTCGTCGATATAGTTCTGTCTAAGAAGCAATGCTGGTTCACCAGGGGCTATCCGTGGTACGTGTTCGTTTGGTTTAGGTTTATTGGGGGTTTAACGTCCCAAAGCGACTGGGGCTATGAGGGACGCCGTAGTGAAGGGCTCCGGAAATTTCGACCATCTCTGGGGTTCTTTAACGTGCAAAAAGAAGGCATTTGCTAAAGAATGAACCCAAGGAGGAATTCTTTCGTTGTATTTCACGAGGCAAAGGTTTGCTTTTGCAAGCAAGATGGATGATGACTCAGAACATGGTGTTATTAAAAATAATGTGCAGAAGGTGACTACCCCTGTGAAGTGTGGTAGATTTCAGCTATTATGTTGCTATGCTCCACGCCATCAGGCTGCAGCATCCAAGATGCCCTAGTAGTTCAGGGATGGGACTGGTACCGTGGACGTATGCGCGGTAGAGAACCGTAAAAACGGTTGGAGGATTTGTGGCGTAAAAACAGGCTAGAGAAATGAAGAGAAATTTGTGGAAGTCAGTTTCGCACGAGCCAAGAAGATATCAAAAGTATATAATCGATAACACACTGAATTAAAGAAAAAAGACTTGGCAGAAAATAAATAGCAGAAACTTCCATTATTACATGAGGACAATAATTTTTCAGTGTTCAATGCCAACTTGACTGTACTTTTTTTTATTTTTCCCCGTTTCTGTGAAACGTGTCTGGCTCAAGAACACGTATATTGTTTTTATGTTAACGAGACAGAAATTGTTCGTACAAACATGTCTGCGTGCTCGGTCTCTGCGACCGCAGTGTGTAATACAAAAAAGTGATCCTTTGAGCCAAGAGCTCCTCACGGACGCTTTCTTTGGGCAATGGCTGCGTAAACAAGGAAGAACGTGGAGCAACATGGGAGACCTGAAAAATTAAAGTGAAAATATCGCTTCGGTAAACCAGAACACCTTGCGTGCGGAGAACTGATATTTCATAAAGCTTCTAAATAATTCCTGGAATTTTCCTTCTCGGGTGTCATGCAATTGATTTTCGGTGTCGTGTTCAGCGTTCCGAATTAGGTGCGAATACATCACGTACATGTTTTTATTGTCACCCGAACTATTACTATAGACCTTCTTCGTTCGTCTTTGATTCGTGGAGAGACGCAGAAACTTTAAAAAAATATCACAAAACCTTCGGGGCCCCTGACATATCAGCAGCGCAGGCTTCTGCTCGCTTTCCGAGTACGTCAGCTTTGAGCCATGCCGTTCCGGCGGTAGCGTTGCGGCGTTTGTTAATCCTGTTGCCGTTTGTTTATGTTTACAACGTGCTATGGTCGGGGCCTCGGTGTCACTATGGCCGCGGTCCATATTGAGGTAGCTGCATGCGGTCGTCCATTGCGTCTGACGTCAGAGGGTGTACGCATACGCCTTGATTAAAGAGGCAACGTCTAATCTTTTTCCCGTCCTATTCAATTCGGAAAGCAGGGGGGCGGACAGGAGTGGAAAGCCATCTGTCATCGTCTCGTATTTCACTCAGCAGCACACACCTATTTTTTCGACTTCAGTGGCTATAGTCGCCTCAAACAGAGTGCGCGATCGCGGTGAAGGCTATGGAAGGCCGGAAGAGCGCGCTTCGGCCAGACGCGCCCCGTCTCCTCCAGCGAGTGAACGAGGAAGGCGGGATGGTGACGGACAGCTTCGCGTCCAAGGCTCCGCACGTCACACGTGCCCCCTCGTACGCACGCGTGACGACAGAATAGCGCTGTTTACCGCCGGCCAGCGGGTCACACCCGAACAATTCTCGGCGGCAGCATATCGCGCTGGAGACTTTGATGGCCAGAGCTGGTCTTGGAATTTTCCAGGGTCGCGTGCTACTTTTCTGCTTCCGATGCGCTGCTGATTTTCAGTGATGCGAAACTAGCGAACCTGAGTTTGACTCAGGTGGGCGGCATAGGTGAACGCGGGGTGTATGCCTAAAGCAGAACTGTGTGTATCGGCGACCCTCTGAAACAAAGCGAAGGTTGAAATAATGAAAGTGATAGCTGCCGACTTCCGGACGGAAGTGTCTGGTGTGAGATGCTGTTTCCACTATTAGCCACTGGCGTCTTCAGACACTAACCTCTCTCAGTGCCGGACGGCAGCTTCCGTAGTGTAAAGATGTATATAGGGACTTTACCAAGCTGACCACAACCTGCACATGTGAAGCCTATTCCAGAAAAAGCTTGATGTAGGCAGCATGAATAGGCACAGACACAGGAAGGAAGCCCTAACAACATCAAGGGCTCCTCTTAAATAACACTTGAGTTGTTAATCCTTAGTACGCGCCCGTGGCTCGTTCGAGCTTCTACCTGGCCTCCGTCTTTTAGGACCGCCTTTCGGATTTCGGATTAGTCCCCCTTTTTCGTTTCTTTTAGGGGCTTCAGCTTTTCCACTCTGATTTAAATGGAAAGGAAGAAAGAACGTTTTCCTGAATGGCCACTGAACATATCTGGGTCGATATTCGATCATATTTGTAATAGCTGATGGTTATCTAGTGGCTGATAGTACCCCAATTTTTTAACAAACAGTCAAAGCCACAGTGCTCATAAATATCGACACTTATTACAAGAAGCTCGTTCGACAGAAATGGATAGCCTGCAATTCGTGCCGTGGTATAAAACATGATATAATTAGTTTCAACCATGTATTTAGGACCACATAAAATCAGGATTATTGTGATTCTCTCCTACCTATGTGGCGTCCTTATTTTATTTGTAAGGCCTTCTGGAAACTTTCGCATTTTATGCACAATGAAATCATGCTAGTTATTTTAGAGCTCAAACCGTAGTTTATGCAATGAAAAATTTTCTTCTTTCTTTCAATTTCTGCAGATGTAAAAGCTGTTTTTGTTTATTTCTAATTCATCTATTTTAGGCGATATCAGTTTCAGGATTCTAGGATGTATATGAAAACCATATATCAGAAAATCATATATAAGTTATATTTCAATTTTCCTTATCTCCGTGGCTCCCTTATAACTCCTCCTATTCGTATATCACGCCGCCTGTTTAATTCTAATTGCGTCCAGCGACTTCATGGTTCAACTAACGCTTTTAATGAGTCCTTCTTCCCCACTGCAATTGAAGAGTGTAACTTGCTGCCCGAACCACTTGCTAATGCGCCTGATGCGACTAAGTTCAAAGCGATGTTGTTAAATCATGTTCTCGGCTGACATGTTTTTTCGATTTATGTTCAATTTTTTTCCATTTTTTCGATGTTTTAGATTTTTGTTGTAACCTTTGTGTACTCGCCCTGCTGCCCGAACCATTCGTCTAATAGTGTGATGCTCTTTGTAACAGGGCAGCGGTGATAAGCCCTGTTTCAAGACTGACGCGTTCTTTGCTCTATAGTATGTTTTGTGTTACCTCGTTGTTTTTTGTTTGACGTTTTTTTCAGCATCTTTTGCCTGTTCGCCCCCCTCCCCCCCCCCGCTTATGTAATACCCCGACAGGGGCGCTTAACGGATAATAAATGATGATGATGAAGATCATTCCGTGATCAGTCACTAAATTAAGGTCGCGTTTTCTTGTTTTCATTTTTTTTTTCTGTGGGTGGTCCAGCTGACGCTGGAAAAGGAGGGTAGGCACTCTGAGAGCTGTTCACGTTTCAATGGAGCCCCTGATTTGTCCGAGCTTTACTTATGGGACGCCGCATTACAGACGTTCCCGAACTGGTGGCTGCTAGGCGTTAAGTACTGCTTCTGTTTGCTTTCACAGTTGACTTGCTTTCGTTTCTAATACGAAATATTTATTGGAAAAACCTCAGGACTTTTCAAAGTTCAGCAGAACCTTAGAATGCAGTCTTAGGCTGGCGGTTTATGGGCGCAGAAGTAGCAGACTAAAAACAAGAACATAGGCTGAGTAGAGTACAGTGGCCATTACGGCAGTTCTTGTCCTAATGCGTGCATACGTCCGTATATACGGTCATAATAGTTCTCCTTTGCATGGTAATGCTCGTCATAAAATTTTCCTTACGTGCGGAGATACGCAAGGGCTTGTAAATAAATACTAAGCACAACGAAACTTTTGGGACATGCCAAAAAGACGACCGGTTTCTTTAACTGCCTTACTTTCCCAAAAGCTAAAACCTACTATTCTTCCGTTTTCGTGGAAAAGTCGGTCAGCAGCGTCACTCGACAACTGTCTTCCACTTTGGGCTTTCTCCCCTTGAGCAAGACACCGGTCCCAGGAAAATACAACTGCCGCGTCTTTCCACTTACGTCACTCTGACGACATCTAGTGCTCACTAACCCACACTCTGCCGCCTGTTCTTGGGTCTCGTCGTCCCAAAGAGACGCATTTTACTTCTGGAAGAGACGAGCGCTTCCTTAAGAGTTCCGTCCTCCGAAGAACTCTTGGGCGCGTTTATGGTTTCGCTTTCGCAGTCTAGGTCATCGATGCACAGCCTCCGTCTGACGCCGTCTGTGTGCCTGTATGCCGAGCAAATACGCGATTGCGTGCGCACAAAGAAAACCACGCAATGGGCAAACCTCTCTCCCCCCAGCCGCTTCGCCAAATTGTCTTTGCTTCTGACTACGCCAACTGACGGGGCGGCCGCACTTCGACATAGCGCTCTCTGCGAGCAAACACGGCGTCCGGCGCGTACTAGGCTACTCGGTCTTAAGAGCCGAGCCGCGTACGTGTGTTCCTTCGCTCGGGCCCCGGCCGCCGGCACGCGCGCAAGCCCGTCGCGACGAGCGCGAACAGTCTGCCCGTGTCCTTCGCCGCTGTCACCGCCTGGCTGTCTCCGCGCGCGCTGAACAAAGATCTCCGGCGGCTGGCGAGAATTAATAACGCCCGCACGGTGCGCACACGGAAGACGACTGCGCGACCCGACATGGCAAACCGAGGTGCGAGAAACGTCGTAAAACTCGCCGCCCAGCAGAAAAAGGCGCGCGCTGAAAGCTATTCCTGCGTTCCTCTGTGAGCGCGCGTGTGTGTCTTTGTCTGTACGCATGTCGTGCCGTCAGCTGGCTTATACCGCTGGTGAACGTCAGGGCCTCCTGTTTCTTCTTTTTTGTGCGCGCGGAATATGGTGGGCGCCATATCAAAAACCTGCTTAAAGGCGCCGAAAAATCTCGTCGGTGTTTTGTAATTCATTCATCCTCATGACTACAAAAGACTCTTGGGAACGAGGTGTGGGGTCTGTAACCTTCGTTACAGGGCGCACAAGGCGCTTTTCCGAGGATCGCAGACGTCGCCAACGCAAGCCACAGCTGTAGGAATTATGCGGCACGTGCAGAGATCACTCAGGTGGTCACCGTCAGTAAACACTTATTCGGAAAAGGACTACGCCTCTTAGTTGCGAGAACAGCGGCAATGGGGCTCAAGAACTGGCGTTAATGTCACGCAGTGGTAAGAAGGTGGCATAACAACAGACGAGTTGACAAGTCGCACGGGGGGACGAGGAATTAACGCGAAGGCTGACGATTACCGGCGGTAGTCGCAATGCAGGAGGTACTACTATTCGAGCGGCGGAAAATCTCAACATTAAATAATTCTGTGTGTTTCGCTATGTCATCGCCCATACTACCTCTCAGTCCACTATCAGACTGAGGATCCAGCCCCCACCTTCCCCCCGACTTTTGTCCATTTCGGTTTGTGTTATTATGCAGCGGAGATGAGAGAGACGTCATCGGCCACGGTGATGGCACCTGTCTTAGTACCTGTACTAGATTGAGACGTGCGGGTCAGTGCGACGACGAATCTTGTATGGCGCATATAACCTCCGGATATGCTTTACAGCGCGGGATGGATTTCGAAGTCAAAGTCAATGCCTCTTATCCCCAGTCCCAAATGAATGCTTGAAGATGGGAAACGGTCTGTCGTGAACTAGATAACGGCAGTCGCATGCAAAGCCTTGAAAGCAGATTGTACGGATAACCGTCGCAGCAGACGATAATGGATCAGCACACGTGTTATCACCTCTTTGTTTCATTAGCTCAGTCCATCAACAGTGGTTATTAAAACGCATTTGCTGCCTGATGCATGGAGTCTTGAAAAAACTGGATCTCACCAAAGTGACGGATTCACGTGCAGAAGTGTTATTCGAATTCCACGCATATTTCTCCATGTGCATCGAACTGCATGAAGAGTTCATACTTCTCCCGATAACTGAGGCATAAAAGTACATTTTGTTTTCATTGCAGGAAGCTAATCATATGCTTGTGAGGATATCCAAAACTTGCACTTCCAGATCTTGCTAGTGGAGAGTGCGCTTCGACCAGTGCACTGAACAACATATTTCCGCAGGACACAGATACAAGCTCTTTTACGTAATGTTTAAACACGGGCTCCTGCTGAGTGGCGCAAAAACCAAAATTAAGCCCCACTAGATGTCGAATGACTAAGAGGCGGAGGTTGTGAAGAAAGAAAGGCGTGGTCACGAAGTGAGCACCTACCGTGAGCAGAAGGATAAAGGGTGTGAAAAACACGCCGGCAGAAAAGAGCGCAGATACATGCCACAGATGCCAAGAATTGCTCCACATAAGATTAGTGATCTTCACAACCAACTGTGCTCTCACAAATATAACCCCAGCCACCATGAGCATAGGTTAGATTTCGCGACTGTCGATAAGTCATATGTATAGCCCCAACGGGACAAGGACCATTTCAGCAGTTGCCACAACCTCAAGGCAATGCCTATCATTGAATGCTGATGCAAGCTCGTGAAGTTTTCTAAATGCGGCACTATTCGAGGAAGGAACGGGACGCATCCCTTCTGAGGCGCCGCGCGAAGGACATACTGAGCTCATCGCGTCCCCTATCTTGCGGAGACAGCCAGCCGACGTTCAAGCGGCACCGGAACACAACACGGAACGCCGAGAGAGCTGACGCAGATAATGCGAGACCAGAAGGCGCTTTTGTTGCGACAACATCGCCACTCTTTTGCTTCTTTTTAGAACTGAGAGCCGTATAGAGGAGAGCGTGACTCTCTTGCACAAGAAGATGCAAACTCTCTGCTAAAACACTAACCAACCGGTCAGGAAATGGTGTTCAAGTGTAGTTGGAGATCGAGAACGATCGTAAACCTTCAAAACAAGCTCGGACTTACGCGTAACGACAGCACAGCCATAAATGGTGTCGAGTTCTTTACAAAAATGCATCAAGAAGTGCCTCTAATATGGTTCTGACTAGATAAAGCTATTCGCTTCAGATAAATACCTCACAAGTCCAACTTTTAATGCCAGTCTATGTCAATCGCAAAGTAATGTGCTGAAGTTAGCACACTGTCTAGAGCGCTCAAGTGGAGCTCTGCGAAGAATATGAAGCGAAATTTAACCTATGTACTGAGTTTCAGAGTAAATTCTTGCACTCTGACGCAGCCGAATAGACACGCAACCCTTGCAGACACCAACACCTTACACCTAGCAAATCAGCTGCGCTAAAATTTCGCATCGTGTACTCCGCAGAGCACCGCTCGAGAGCTCTACAGAGAAGCGCGCTCACCTCTAAACGCTGTAGGTCAGAATTCGAGCCGTTTATTAGGCCATTATGCTGGGACTACTGCTGGCTAAAGTATAAATTGATGCCTTCCGCTTGATTCTTTTTCTTTAGATGGATAACTCAATATGGGACTTTAAAAACTGCGGCGTCTGACAAGCAGCCAACGCGGTTGCTCTCCGGTTAGACCCCAGTCATATGCACTCCATGCGAGCTCCGCCGTGTATATATTTCACACACGCTCCTCCTTATTACTGCCGCGTGATTCAAATGTGGTCCGGAGTGGATGCGCGACACAGCTCTGATTTACGTGCTTGTTAGATTTCCTATAGAACGAAGTGCATCGGCGCGGCACAAGGCATGAATATTGCGGAGAAGCAAAAGTTTCAGTGCGACATCGATAGCTGGCTGCTCAACTGAGAGGCGGCACTGTCTCTAAAGCTCCTCGAAGTGTCCAGAGGATAACTCGGAGATTCGAAGGGACACATCGCGACTGGTATCATCTCATGCCTCTGGGTGCGCTCAGGGGGAGATTTCGGCGCAGTTGTCACGATTACGTCGCTGTGGATTAAGGCTAAAAGTATTAGGTCCTTTTCCTTAATTCTTGCTTCCTCACGTAGACTGGCCTGAGATTCATCGCATCAGTCTGATTACTAACTAGAAGCTTTAGTCTTGAAAAGGTTGTTTAGACATCCTACAGCGCAGTCATGCTAAGTGGGTGAGTGGTGCGGATGCACACGCACCTATCAGTTTTTCCAATGATTTCATCTTAAAATAAAAATTTTCTTAGAAAACATGTTGCGCTTACAGTTCGTGAATGATGAAGGAAGCCGCCGCGGTGGCTCAGTGGTTTTGGTGCTTGGCTGCTGACCCGGTAGACGCGGTTTCGATCCTGGTCGGGGGGGGGGGGGGGGGGGGTCGCATTTCGACGGAGGCAAAATGCTAGAGGCCTGAGTACTGTAAAGTGCCAGTTCGCGTTGAAGAACTCCAGGTGGTCGAAAATTATCCGGAGCCCCCTCCACTACGGCGTCCCTCCTAGCCTGAGTCGCTTTGGGGCGTTAAACCCCAATAAACCAAAACCAAACGCTGAATGAAGGGGATGCCGTAAATCGTGATCGGGACAACGCTAGAACCGCTATTCATTTTAAGATCGGAGCATAAGTTCTGTAAAATTTGGTTTCTAAGTCATCTGCATTGTTATTGTGGCATGCCCGAAAGCGTTATGTATAGTGCATTACCTTTCGGGATGAAGCCAACATATCCGCATGCTGCAGCAAATGATAAAAAAACTGAGCCAAAAGGTGAACCGAGGTTGTTCACGCAGTTTTGGATCTATCACCCAGTGCCGAGTAAGTGTCACGGCATTTCTATACGACAGTCTCATTCTCTAACTACATCTCTAAGTGAGAATTTTTAATCCCTGTTGTGGAGCAGTCTCCACACATTGATCAAGCCATGGGTCTAGGAAACTGGAAAGTTTGAGACCGAAGTATCGACACACTTTAACGTCTCTATCGCCACTACCACCTGCAGAGTTAAGACTACCGACGACGGCGCTGACGAAGCGAAACACTAAATCATTATGTCTTTGTTAATAAAAACTAACCCGTGTGCCGTGGTTTAAGGGCTGAATGTGCTCGACGCTTTGTGACGAGCTACAGCAAAGGACGTCGCTTCATGAGCGCACATTTTTACGCATTCTGCTATCGTTTGCACGATGAAGTCGACGAGAGCATCAGATTCTTGCTTGTTCTGAACTACGAAATATAAATAAACTGGAATGCACGCTATCTGCATTACTGCACAAGTTTTGCCACTTTTCAGTAATAGAACTTTTTGTTTAATCTGGAATCACTTATCTCAGAAAACTACTATCATCAAGGATTTTCTGTATATAGAAACAGCTATTAAGGGTTTATGGTCACTCCCACTGCCAGGCCACGTAACCGCGGGATGAAACTCGATGGTGTGTCAATGCCAGGATAGTCGGGAATTCCTCTTTTGATGCATATTCTCTGAGGTTATGGCCGGGTTGCTCAGACAGGATAATGTAACGGAGCTTTAGCTACTCTAACAGCAATCGCGCTTTGCCTCTTGTATTAAAAACTGGGGGTTTTGAATAGCAAGAAGCGGGAAGTGCTTGCCACCTATTATCGCTGTGTCGTTACAGGGACGAATGAAAAGAGCGTAAGTGAGCCGTATATTCAACAATATTTTCAGATCGATCGCTACAAATTCCAGATTGCCGCAGCATGAATTACCCGCAGCATAAACCCATCACTAGCGTATTGTTCTTCAGACTCATTTTTCTAAATTGCACTTATTTTTCCAGTTGCTGTCAAGGGTAAAGCGTGGTTTAACACTCATCCACCGCTAATCTAGTGCAACAAGCCTGGATTATAGCCAGGTTATCCTCGGTAGTAGCTACGAAAACGCACATGCCTTCCCATCGACTGCGCCTAAAGCACTTCGCCGCTTGCCGCTGCTGTTTGTATGAAGAGGTCGCTTGATAATCGTCCGCGAACGGATTCTCTTCAAGTGACCCCTTCCAGGTAGGGCGCCGCAGCAACAAAAAATGGGCTGCATCACGGATATTGCAAACTTTCAAGTTTAAAGACCATATAAAGCAGTAAGTTTAAAGACCACTTGTCACTCAATGTCTGCGTTGTCAGAATCACAATACAGGGGGAAAAATGCACCCGTCGAGCAAGAGGAATGCTGTGACTCACGTTGATGAGTGTTAGGTTCTGCAAACCTATGCGCCGGTGATAAAGATCACTGAAGCACTAGGGAGCCTGCTTCTGTTACATGCACCACTGACTTCCTTGCCCCTTCGCACAACTCGATAGGGACGCTGCTAACCAGACGAATGGGCAACAATTAGTGTCTCAGAGGTGCTCACGCGGGAGTGGTGAAAGAGTCTGCCTTGCTCAAATATACACCTCGAATTACACCGACATCGTTGGGGAGCCCAAAATTCCGCCGTGTGAACACTGCTTCATCAAAGTGTGATGAAGGAAACTGGAATTTAGCGAAGAGGATGGTGCGGCGTAGCCTGAAGTGGGCAATATTAAGGATTAGTTTGTAGAACGTGAACAAAGCATATTTCGTATTTGGCATGCCTCCTTCATACTCGTGTGAATAAAAAAAGCTTTTGGACACAGGAATTCAGATTCTCCTTTAATTTTTTTTAATACTGTTCATGCATCCTCTATCTCCTAATTAACCATGTCAATATATATACATCACAACTCAGAAAGCGCCCTAAATGTGTCCAGAGCGAGCAACGAGGCACCTAAGGTTCATGCAAAGCAATTCAACCCTATTGATTTATCTACGTGTGACAACAGGCGCAATGAATGCAGATGTAAAGCTTCCTTTCTTTCCTAACATTGCAAGTGTTTACAAGGTTATCAACAAAAGCCCACACTCGACAGCTCTTCCAATGAAGGTTACTATTGCTTACAAGTCTTCCTGTCCTGATTGTTCGATCACCTTTTATGGTTTGAATAAGAACAAGTATAAAAACGCACTTGATTAGAAAAGCGAAATACCACACTTCAAAGGGACAAGACTACAGCCACTTCAAGCATTACTAGCGAATGGCAAGATACAGTCATCAGTCGGGTTCTCAGTGAACGCGGACCTATCGCTAGCTGTCCTTCAAAAGGGGCGGAGCTTACTCGCAGAGAGAAAGAAGCATTAGCATAGGATTTTCCAGTAGCGCTCTTCGCAATGTTTTCGCCTTCTTGAAGAGCATCTTCAGCTACACGTGATCGCCAAGATCCCAAAAACCCGCCTGGCGGCTTATTGTGCGGCTGGAATGATAACGGAGGGGGTCAGCGCGAACATGGTAACGAGAAATAAATCGAGCGATACGCGCATCCCACGGGCACTGTTTACGGATGCAACGACGCTAGATAAATCTACGCGGTACTTACGATCGCAAACTTTCAGGCTTCTGTGCCTTGCGTCCATTTTCTGTTTTATCTTTTCAGTGATGCTGATTGTGATGACGACTCCTCTTTCTTTCTTTATTGTTTTGTTTTTCGGGGCTCTAATTGCAGCCACGCCCCGATGCTTTTGTCTTTTCTTGGTTTAATTCTCTGTGCGCGTGCATTCTCCCTCCTCCTCAAGTTTGCCCAAGCGTCGGGTCGTTAGGCTACCGTGTGCGCTGTCAAGGAAAAGTTTTCATCCCGCGGTCCCTCTCGAAGAAGTCAACATATCGAAGCGCTGGAGGAGGCCGCCCGCTCTCGCTGTCGGCGAAGTATCGTGCTGTGTCGTTGTCGTCATCTGGCTGTGTGCACTTCACTTGCGCTGGCTCCTTGTGCTTTTAATAAGAGTATTGAATCCTAAGCTACCGGGTTGCACATGATGCTCTTGATACGCGCACACACCCGATCACTCTTGGAATCCGATTCCCTCTGTTTTAGTGTTAAGGAAGTTGTTAAAACTTTTAAGGTATGCAGCGACTGTCATGGCTGGTTGGTTTATGGGGTTCATCGTCCCAAAGCAACCCAGGTAATGAGGGACGCCGTAGTGGCTCCGGAAATTTCGACCACCTGGGGTTCTTAAACGTACACTGGCATCGTACAGTACACGGGCCTCTAGAATTTCGGCTCCATCGAATTTGGTTTATTGGGGTTTCAACGTACCAAAACAACTCAGGCAATGGGGGACGCCGTAGTGAAGGTCCGCGGAAATTTTGACCGCCTGGGGTTCTTTAACGTGCACTGACATCGCGCAGTACACGGGCCTCTAGAATTTCGCCTCCATCGAATTTGGTTTATTGGGATTTTAACGTACCAAAGCAACTCAGGCAATGGGGGACGCCGTAGTGAAAGGCCCCGGAAATTTTGAACGCCTGGTGTTCTTTAACGTGCACTGACATCGTACAGTACACGGGCCTCTAGAATTTCGCCTCCATCGAAAGTCGACTGCCGCGGCCGGGATCGAACCCGCTTCCTTCGGGCCAGCAGCCGAGCGCCATAACCACCGAGCCACCGCGGTGGCGAGCAGCGACTCTAATAGCGCGCTTTATTTTGCAACTAGGGCAGGTGTAATAAAGTCGAGTTCAGTTCACTGTCTAATAATACCCGGCGTATCACGAGTAAGGCGAAGAGTTTTAATTTGTGCTCGTAGAATTGCATGCTGTCCTAACATACTTGCAGAAACGGTCGTTTCCGGCGTATTCATCCAAGCGAATTCCAAGTGTCATCTGTGAGAGATGCAGGACACCGGCTAAATGATTATCTTATGCAAAGTAACCCTGAACGCAAAACAGCCGAAAGTTTGTTTTATATTTTGCTGCCTTTCGCTCCTGATTTATTATTTTATTTTATTTTTTATTTTATTCAATACTGCCAGCCTCCATTTGGTGGCCAAGGCAGGAGCGGTACAAGGATACATCGTACATTGCGACAAAACAAAGCAAGTATAAACGCGAATAAAGAAGCAAAAGCTAACACACAGGGTTTTATAGAAAGACAAAGAGCAAGATTAAATGCTCTTGGTTACCTAAAATACAAAAGAAAGCAAACAAAAGAGCATGAATGAATACACTGCGCTTAAAATGACGATATGACAGCAGATAAAAAGACTTCTGATCTGTCAAACGGACCACGTCACACGGAAGCCCGTTCCATTCCAATATCGTTCTTGGAAAAAAAAAAACTGATACGCTTTCGTTCGGCACCGTGGCACCATGATTGTCAAATTGTGTTTACTGCGCGTTGGTCGTGAAGTGTTGTATGCCATGTAGGTCTCAAAATGAATGTTTGTTCAGTTATTAACAATCCCATGCAACATTTTCAGACGGTGCAACTTGCGACGAGATTGAAGTGTCTGCAGTTCAGATTGCCTCAATAGATTAGTAACCGAAACGTGCCTTCCATATGCGTTGTAGATAAATCTAAGCGCCTTCCTTTGAACGCCTTCAATGCGCTGCACATCTACTTGGGTGTGCGGATCCCAAGCCACATCTGCGTATTCCAGTAATGGCCGTACGAGTGCACGCGTGTTTACGCGCTCTATGCTTGTCTGGAGATATCAGGAATAATCCAAACTTACGCAGTTTAATTGCACGCTAATCCTGTTTTTCTTTTTGAATGTCCCAGTTCCTGACACATTCTTCTATGAAGAAACCGTTAGCAATGAAATACCGGCAGTTAACTTTATGCTATACGATGTATGCAATGCCAAGCATTGCATGGTTAACACGTCTGCTGCCCACTATTCGTGTACTAAAAGGAGAGCTGCCAGATTTGTATAACGAGTGGGTCTTCGGAAAAGGGAGGACAGTTTCATGCGGAGCACAAATGCTTGCGTGAGACTGCTCGGGAAGGCCCACAAGAACCTCGTATCGGGAGGGATGTGTGACTCGTCGCTGGAGTGCCCTGCACAAGCGGGCACGCACTCACAGACACTTCCTCCCGTCGACCGGGGCCGCGAAGCGAAAGAAACCCGAGGCTATCTCCCGCAGATGCGACGGAAGGAAGCGAGGGTTGCCCCATCCCTGCTCTGCTTCCCCACTTCCGTTTATTGGGGCAGCAACTAGATTCACCGAGCCATAATGTGCTATCTGCGCCATAGGCTACACTTTCAACGCTATCGGCAGGAAAGCCACCGCCGACACGGGCTTTGCCTTGGGGCCATTCCCCGGTATCAGCTCACAGCGTGCAACAGCTGCGCGAAGGTCGAGCTGTGCTTTGGATGCAACAACAGCTGCATCCTCGACACTGCTAGATGCATAAACCGCAAACAGCGTCGCTCGTACTGGTCACCGCATTTCAAGGTTTTTCTCCGCCAAAGGCGGGGAAGACGTGCAAGGAACCGTACGCAGTCTTTCTGTGATTCGTTCTTTCTAGCTAAAGCGTCCGTGCTTCTCGGTGCAGCCTTCTCTGAACACAACGAACAGCAAAGGGGCCGAAGTCCAAAGCATTGTACTCCCAAGCAAACGTACTGGCATAGGCCGGTCCTGCAAAGGACCAGAGTGAAACCAGCCATTTGCAATATTCGGACGACTACCTGTGCTACTTGGGGTTAAGAAGGGGAGGGGAAGGGAGTCCACTTTCTCAAGCGAGAATTCTGCGTAAGAAATTTTCATGGGCTCCCAATGTTTTGCGTGCACGTGCGCGCGTGCGCGTGTGTGCGCGTGTGCGCGCGTGTGCGCGTGTGCGCGTGTGTGCGCGTGTGTGTGTGTGCGCGTGTGTGTGTGTGTGCGCGCGTGTGTGTGTGTGTGTGCGCGTGAGTATGTGTGTGCGTGTGGGTGTGTGTGTGTGTGTGTGTGTGTGTGTGCGCGTGTGTGTGTGTGTGTGTGTGTGTGTGCGCGCGTGTGTTTGTGTGTGCGTGTGCGTGCGTGTGTGCGTGTGTGCGTGCGCGTGCGTGCGTGCGTGCGTGCGTATGTGTGAAAAGCCTAAAAAATGCACGGTGTAAACCGGCACTCTACACCCCTTCCCCTCACCAACCGCCCCTTTCGAGGGTAACGCACGAATCCTCCTTTGCGAACAGCAACGGTTACTAACACTGCTCACTATACCGTTCACTTGTCGCAGGCAGGAAACACACCAGAACGCAGCTCTTTACAAACGGCGATTTGCGCGCCTGCTGTTATAGACGATGCTCGCGCAGGTTTGACGCCAACCAACCAGCGCAGTTTATCTCTTCGCTGCGTTTTGAACAAAAGGTGGATGATATTTGTATGGCCAGATTTGCAGGGAGCAAGCAATGCTTAATCTGTGCCAAATAACTGCTGTGCAACTATTTATGGCTCCACTTTAGAGAGCGAACGTTTCCAGATATATCAATTAGCATCGCCAAAAAACGTGAACGAAGAAATAGGAAGCATGTGTTGGGCAGTGCAGCTTAGACATTGCAGTCTGGGCGGGGCAGGAAGCACTTCTGCCGAGACAAAGGAGTGTCTTACTCGGGAGGCGACACGCCCCCACGTTGTCTAACGGCGGCTGGAACATTGCTGCCTTCGTCTTCCTGCGGTGCCTAGAGTGAGAGCTATAGCTCAAATTGTGAAGACGTCAGTCCGTGTTGAGAGGTGCACCATACTGAAAACGTGGCCATTCCCCTCCTGGATAACACCTCCGAAAAATTGAATAAAGGCATGGACACAGAATTATGCATATACCGTAAATTTCGGTATAAAGGCCGTGCGCTATTCATTCGTACGAGTCGAAATTTCAGGTTTGTCTACTATCGATAGCTGCGGACTATAGGGCGGTTCTTTTGTACAGCACCGCTTATGTATCCCAAAATACACAGATTCTATATAACGTATCCGGACCATCCAGTAGTTGCAAGTTTATTAAGCTCGACCACCTTCATGTGTGCCAGTCAAATACATCCGGGTAATAGTACACCTTCCTTGACAGCGAACACGCGTACAAGCCACAGTTTGCAGCAGGAGAAACACCATCCGTTAAAGCAACAAAACAATGTGCAAACATCCATTTTATCAGAAAAACGCAGTGAATCGATAGACACGGGGCTTCTAATCCTGATGCCTGTAGCTCCTCTGCTTCGTTTTCCCTCGTCATTTTTTTAAAGCCGTGGAAACCTGTTGTACTGAAGTCTCCAGTACGGTGACTGAATGTCGCGTACATCATGCCCCCTTCCAATAGCGAAACACCGGTATGCCTTTCATCGGCCGCGGCTACAGTGTTGGCGGCCCGGGGTATCTCCTGCTGAAGCGTGAACCACTATTGTCGCTTTGGCGGACGTGGTTATGGCGGCGCGTCTTTTACAGCGGGAGGTGTTTATTGCACACCTTAGCACCGGAGCACGCGTCGCCCCATCCGTTCTCGTCTGCGCAGTCGGCTGGAGAAGCGAGAAGTAGAAGGGAAGGAGAAACTGCCGCAACAGGTGGTTAGGCCCTGACTTAAATTTGTCCACCAGGGGTTATTTAACGTGCGCTTGCATCGAACAGCGCAGGGGCATCTTTTGCGTTTCGTCTGCATGGAAACGCGACTGCCGCGGCCAAAATTGAGCCCGCAGGCTCCTCAGACTAAAGCCCTGACGAATGAGCCACCGCAGCAGGTTAGCTTTGTGTAGCCGCACACGAAGGTGAAAAAGCGGCCTAGGCAGCCCTACGCATCGCAACTTTTGCCGGAACAACACGGAGAAAAAGTAGTGTATACTCCGCAGGACCATAGATTAAAGCTCGTTGTAAGTGCACATCGTGGCCGGGCCTGCCTTAAGGACAACAGAAATGAAGACCATTTTTGTACACGTATGTCAGGTCCATCGTTTCCATACACCGCGCCTCCGCTTACCGAAAACGCTGAAGACTCAGCGCTACGAGGTTTGGTTTGGGTTTGCTTTTTGTGGGTTTGACGTCCCAAAGCGACTGAGGTTATGAGGGACAACGTAGTGAAGGGCTTCGGAAATTTGGCCACCTGGGGTTTTTTGAGGTGTACCGACATTGTGTAGTACACGGGCCTCCAGAATTTCGCCTCCATCGAAATTCGATTGCTCCGGCCGGGGTCGAACCCGCGTCTTTCGGGTCAGCAGCCGAGCGCCATAACCACTGAGCCACCGCGCCGGCCCACTGCGATGGGGTGTAGTCGGACCTCACGTGGCTTGCACCACTCTTGCTCTCGACAGTATATCGCAGTTCTGGAAAGTGGTAAAGAAGAATAGAGAAAAAACAGACAATTAATGCAACATCAATTCAATTCAATTCTTTTTATTATCAAGTACAGCGTTAAGGACCCAGAAGAGCTCTTTGGTAGATAGAAGGCGTAGAAAAGAGATTTCTTGACAGCACAGGGTGGAGCGTGCCGGGCAAGGGAGTTCGGAAGGTCTCAAATGACTTGGCGAGACGAAGAAAAGGTTTCTTGTCGAAACTTTAGCCCGTGGTCTGTGGCTTTCATCCCACTGCTTGTTCGTAAGGAGAGCTCTATGTGGTAAGAGAAAGTTGCGCTTTAGTGTCACGTCCATTGTGACATCGCAGAAAGCAGGAGGCAATGCCTAGACTACTTAAGAGTTTTGAGGAAAAATGGACGTTCCGTGAGTTAGTCGCCGTTAGTGAGCCAGGAATGCACACGCTACCGATGGCCATGCCTAGTGGGTGTCGAACATCGCTCTGTTCGCAACGGCCGAGTGCACTTAGGGCGCCGGATGCCGGTGTATACCTTTTGCAGGACGATGCAGCTCAAAAGTGCTAGAGCAGAACTCCTCACATGCTTTAAGAAGCAGGGTGTCAGAGTGAGCCACATCGCTCGAAAGCCGAGGCAGTTTTGAGAGTGCAGCTTCCTATGTGATGGCGGCGTAAACACGCGGGCAGCATACTTTCGAGAGTGCTGCGGAGTGCAGAACTGGAGCGCTCTCCACTCCTGTTCCGCTGCAAAAACAGACTGCAGCTTGCCTAAAATCTCGTCTCATGTAATTGTTCTATCGAAGTCAAAACTATACTTGTAATTCTAACTTTAGTTTTTCAGAATAGTTAGGTATTTCTTTTCACTCTGTATTCTGTCCATTAATATCCTACACCTTTATAGCAAGTTCTACTAAATTCGACGGCGCTGCAAAACATTGTCTCCTGAGGCCTTTTATAGGCCCCTTCCTGCGACGCTCACACACTCACTGAGATAGCCTAAATTCTTGTTCTGCTTGCGTTGAGCACAAGACACAGTCGAGAAGGTGCGTCCTTATTACCACCTTGAATGCGCTGTTTCCTGCGCAGGTCGGCACAAAGTGACCCTTTACATCTTAGGTTCGAGACAGATGAGTGAGGGCCTGTCGATAACGCTTTATGGAACAGTGAGTCATAGCACAAGTCATCGCAGCCCGCTTATCTATGTCTCTTCTTCCGCGTTGCAGCGAACCGCGATAAACGTGTTGGAGTGCCGTTTACAAGTCAGCTATTGCGTATAAACAGAGCAATGTGGAACTGAAGCCAGAGCAACCCTTTCTCAGCGGCGCCTCGGACGAAACCAATGGTTTAATCTGAGTTGTCGTTACAGCAATTCGGTAAACGTTTCAATGTGGCCTGGTCGCCTTGAATCCCACTCTAAAAAAAAAAGAGAGAACTATTTCGATTAGTTCAGCTAAATCGCCACCCGATGAATGGGCCTGGATATATATCGCGCAGCAATTTTTGCGGAACGCTCAAAAACAGCCTCGCCAGTATAAGCAGGTGCGTGTTAAAAATTTAGATTTTGATTAACGCACTAAATTCTTCCTATTTTGGCCTTTACGAGACACTTTTTTACGTAGGCGAGAGAGAGGTATCACGAGCGTATCATAAAAATTTCTAGTTGATCTCCGCGTCCAGAATCGGTTCAAGTTTGAAATCAATTGCAAGAATGGAGTAATTTTAGGTGACTTGTTAATCAGGATGCTAGGACGTTGGGATGTTTAGCTTGATCCTGTCTTTGTTTTTCAAGCTAAGCGGTGGCTTGAGTGAGCGGAGGATTTCTTTTTTTAATTCTGAGTTAATATTTTGATCTTTTTCTCTTCTTCTGTTCATCTCAGTGTGGCGGGGAACGTCGCTTGTCTATTCACGCTGACTGCCCGCAGCAAGTGGCACGATTTGTCTACCTCTGTCTTTCCTTATTTGCGATTAAACATGAATCTCTACGTAATTGGCGCCATACGCTGGTTTGTGACATAGTTTAGCGAGTATTATCATAAATTGTGATTAAAGGGCGCCTGCATACCGTCTCGGCAATGCCGAGTGTTGAATACAAAATTTTCGCAAACGTTTTGTCAAATCTCCTAAAACACGTCATGTAAGTCTTCTGTGGGTCTCACTAGTCATTCGGGTTGAAAGTTCACTTCATTAAAAGTAATATTAACATTGCAAGTGCAATTTTCGAATCTTCTTCCAGCTCTCATGGGCGGCTTGCTGCGCTTCAGACCGACTTTCAAAAGGTGCTTTATCATGTCCGCTATTCGTTTATATTTTCTCCCATGCAGCGCTCCAATTTCGTGTCTTCTATACTAAAAGGTGTACAGTTTTGCAGCAGCAATTCCTCTACTCGCTTTATTATTGGCTGTTCCGCAGAGCGTGCGCAGTTCCGATCTTCTCTCCAGCAAGGCTGTCCTATGTCCCTGCTTCTCTTTGCCTTTTACCTGGAGCCGCTTGGTTTGACTGCTTCACAGTAATAGGCATAGTTTTATGGTATTTGGTAACGAAGTCAAAGTTGGTGCGTATGCTGATGATCTTGATCTTGATTTGTTCTGCATTGATAAAGCCAGCACGGACAAAACTTTATCTATGATATTTCACTTCGGGATCCTCTCTGGCCCTCAGATGAGTTTTTCTAATTCTTCGAATCTGAGGTTTGGTTCATGGCACTCAATACCGACCCTTCATGTTGGAATAGAATAGTCTCGTGTGCCCCCAACTATCTCGGTATTCCATTTCACGCACTGATGTCAAATGCACATTACGTCGCGGATCGGATCCGGGCCGTTCAACGTTTGTGCTTAGACTTTTATTCCGCATCGGTTTCAATTTTCGGTCGATAACAGGCGGGAAAATGTTATTAACAGGAAAAATATATGATGTACTAAAGGTACAACACTGCGCTATGCACTACATCCAGCGTTTTCATGAAACATTAGTGATGTTTAAATGATTGCAAGTGCGGCGCAATGAACTTCACACGCCTGTTCAGCTGACGAAATGAGTTTGGTGGATCTCTGTGTGAGGCAGTTAGTTGCACGTAAATTTTTAAATAGCAATAAAATCAAATGAGTTTGAAAATAAAATATATTGACTTAAGAAGTAACGAGTAACTGGACGGAAAAAGTTACAGCAATCTATAATTTAAACGGAAGTAATGAATGCACTTCAATAGAATTGAGCCTCAAAGCACAAAGAGGTGAAGAAAGAAACACTTAGGATGCGAAAATAACTAACTAAACATGGCCACACTAGAAAGGGAGAGAAGAAACTTTTAATTGGAATAGATTAATTTGCAGGAGCCGGGTGGTCGGGACCCCTAGGCTAGGTCTCCGCTCGCGGCAGCTACCTTTCACACTAGCTGGATGAAATAAGTCAACTATTAACCATTAATCAGCACACTATCAATTACACACTCACACAGAATAACATGGACACCTCGTCACGAAGGCCTTGCGGGAAATGAGGTAGCGAATGATCTATTCCAAGTGCTCACAAACCGGGCGGATCCCCATCCCTACCCCCCCCCCCCCCCCCCCTAGGACCGTCTGGTGGCAGGCATTAGCACCTCAAAGTCAAATTCAAAGTGTTTATTTAGACAACTCAATGGTACAGTTGCCTAGGGCGCAGACTAAAAGGCAAAAAGGCTAAAAAGAAGACATTTCTCACCGCCACACAACTGTCTGGAAAAGAATACCAAAAAAAACACATCCAAGACTTCACATTTTACACAAGATCAGATCCACACAATACCCAAGTTACTGTCCTTGCTGCGGAGCAAGGTAACACTGCCAGGCGGCTTAACTGGCACAGGTGGCAAAGTGCTCCTCGTGTCAAGTGCATGACCAAACTGAGTTTTATACACGTTTCCAACTTTTTCACTCTTCTTCATGGAAAAGTAATCTGCGCAGAATATGCATAACTGCGGTTTTTGCCAGCATAACTGCGGTTTAGTTCTGAGCGCGAAAGCTCTCAATGTGCGTGACCACGTGCAGACTACCGTGTTTTAATGCCACCATGCAGTCAAGAAAAGTTACGGAAGCAACAGCGCCCCCATAAAAGAAAGCCAACTATCATCAACGTGTGACGCCGTACACGCACAGCGGCGAGGGCGCGAGGTCTACAAATTGTGCTTCATCGTGCAACCGCAGAGCAACGCGGGGCAACTGTTCCTGTTTGTTCGTACGCACTTTTTCCGCTTTAGGTCTGCATCGATAGCTCGGCCTCACTGACTTTGTCAATCTATCAACGCTGGATTCCTTGCGTCGCCAATACGACAGCATCTTGACATTTCAAGACTACCTGACTGGCTTGTCCGTTGGATAAGCTGCATGCTGTTGGAAGATTACCGCTTGCACACATCGCGCAGATGTGCTATTTTAAATCTTGGCCAACAGTGTGCTGCTCTGTTTCATTCGTAGCAGAGAGCCGATGTCGCGTTTATATTCGTGCTCTGACCGTTCTCTCCGCCTGAGCTCCTGTCATTGTAGCAGCCTTTAATCCTTTATCCTCATCTCAAGAAAGAAATAATTACCAAAGACTAGCACTGAGTGGAACCACCTTCCACCCCATATCGCGTGCACTGAATATGCGTCATCTTTCAAGCCACTTAGGTTTGGTTTGGTTTATGGGGTTTAACGTCCCAAAGCGACTAAGGCTATGAGAGACGCCTCAAGCCACTTATCACCAAGCATATCGAACAAGCGTCTGCATCATGATTTTTTGCCTTTTGCCTGTACTTTTTTACTATGTATTTTTTTCACCCACCCCCTCTATAACGCCCTGCGGGCCCTGAGGGTATTGTAATAAATAAATAAATAAATAAATAAATAAATAAATAAATAAATAAATAAATAAACAATTGAATCGTATTGAAGTGAGCATAGGCGCCGCATGGATTTAAAAAGCCTCCTCAGTCCAACTTTCCAACGCCATCGACACCCGCCGCAAACAAAGCATATTTTCCTCCTCTCCCAGCCATGGCGGTCGCATATCAATGGAAGCGAAATGCTAGAGTCCCGTGTGCTGTGAGATGTAAGTGCACGTCAAAGAAACCCAGATGGTCGAAATTATCCGGAGCCCTCCACTACGGCGTCCCTCAAAGCCTGAGTCGCTTTGGGACGTTAAACTACATAAAACCAAGTCAAATCTTTTCCTCCTTTGTCGTTTGTCCTTCCTATTTCACCCAATTACACATCCTCCGGTAACTGAGCCTGCAAGGCATATAAATAAATATATATCTCGCTAACAAGTGCCGCGGGACAGCAGAAGTGGTCCCTTTTGAGGGAATGCCATAAGATTTCAACCGCATGCCGTTCGCGCAAGACAGTTCGCATATCATTCGGTCAAAGTGCGCTCTCTTTATTTTTGTTCGCCACTTGGAGCGCGCGTACCGAAGTGAGTAACGCGTACGCCGGTGTTATCGCAGTGACCCCAACAAGGAACCCAACCCCACAGCAGCACCCTCGCACTGGCATGAGTGACAAGGAAGTGCGCGTGTACCCCGGCCACTTACTCTCGGTGTCCTTCAATAGACACTGACGAAGACAAGATAACTGCCTCCAGCGATAGGGAGCCTTCCGGCTACACACCCCGTAGCGTAAACCATGTGAACACGTGGTGTCCTAAACAAGAGCGCGGGCTGCCGAGATATGTAAACACGTCTAGCACTATCGTATACCCACGGAGCGGCGAGCATCCCGGAGGGTTCAAAGAGTTGGCGTTGGCGCTCTTGTAAGGCAATGTGCAACAGTTTCGTATCTGGCACACCCTACCAAGCACAAGGAAGTGCGGTTTTTGATTATATCAGAAACGTAAGGTTGATGCGCAGAAAGCGCATGCGCAGGCCTGAAGTTTCATGTTCGTCTCTGAAGCGTAGGCATATGCTTGCTTGTTAACAACAGCCCAGAAAGGCAGACGCGCAGCAGCGAAAAGAGAAGGGACAAGCGCTTCTCCCGTCGTTTTTCGTTCGTGTCTCGTTTGCCGTTCTTGCGCTGTTTTAACAAAGTTCATTCACAAACTTGCCCAACCGTGATCGTTAATGCAAGCATATGCGTACTGCGGACTATCGACTCCTTGGCTCGTTGCTAGCGACGAGCTTGTTCCCATTGTTTTTTATGCAGTCGTAATTATAGCGCAGCGCACAAACTGTGGCATTAGAGCCGCCGCGGTGCCTCAGCGGTAATGGTACCGGCTGCTGACGCGAAACACCTGATCCCTGCCGCGGCGGTCGAATTTCGATGGAGGCGAAATTCTATAGGCCCTTGTACTGTGCGATGTAAGGGCACGTTAAAGCTCCCCAGGTTATCGAAATTTCCGGAATCCTTCACTGCGGCGTCTCTGATAGCCTGAGTCACCTTGGGACTGTGAACCCCATAAACCAAACCAACTAAACCAATCTGTGGAAGTTGTGGGTGTCCGAAAGGCTGATGTGTACTATCACATGCGAAAAAGCGACATAAGTAAACACAAAGTTGCTTATCACTATAAAGAATAGTTTATTGGTTTATTGGGGTTTAACGTCCCAAAGCAACTGAGGTTATGAGGGACGCCATAGTGAAGGGCTCCGGAAGTTTCGACCACCTGGGGTTCTTTAACGTGCATTGACAACGTACAGTGCACGGGCCTCTAAAATTTCGCCTCCATCGAAATTCGGCCGCGGCCGGGACCGAACCCGCGTCTTTCGAGTCAGCAGCCGAGCGCTGTAACCACTGAGCCACTGCGGTGGGGCTATCACTATAAGTAGGCAAAGCAACTGTATAAAGAGGCATAGCGTATGCAGATATAATTGAAATTATAAATCTGTCGATATACTCGTTGTTTCCGTCTATCACAGCTGGTGCTTGTTGCAGGAAAAAAAATGTTATCGCATTTGCCGTTTTGCAAATACCGCACAGCTGCTTTAACGCCAATAGCTTCCCTATGCAGTTACTTCATGCGTCAGCCACCTGATTTTCCCGTAACATTTGTTGCGAAATGTCAAAAGCAGCGCCAACATAAGCGCACGCTGATGTTCATTGCATGCCGTAAATAGGACGCTCCCCTTTTGAACTCAACCATTATCCGTAAGTTCAGTATATGGTCCAATGCGGCAATGGCATTTCGAGCGCCACCTAAGGAAGAGTCATTTCCGAGAGTAGGGATCGTGCTACGTAGACAATAAAGAGAACTGACCAACCACCGCGAAGATCTCACCTGCTCACTGACACTCCTATGTTCAGTGTGCCAAGAGGCCCGCATGCATTGATAAGTAAGAGTGGCACAAAAATCGACCTTGGTTTGCTTTGTTGCAATGTTTTTAGAGTAGAATAGGAATAGATTGTAGCTTATCGGGATATTCTTCCAGGATGACACGCTTGATGCAATTTATTAAGTTTCAGGAGGCACGTACGACCAATTGGTCCTTCAATCTACCTTGTTCAGGTTACCAACGTTATCAACGAGGCAGTTGCACTGCCCGCAGTTATTCATCTTGCTCTTGTCTTGAAGCAAACAACCGTGACCACAGCATTAAAAATTTGCGCGAAGTGCCTGTGGGACACTTTCGTTATGCTATGAAACGTTTGACGACCCAAACCTGCACGTAGGCTACGATGGACGCCGCAGTAGAGAGCTCCGATTTAACTTCGGCCACCGGCATGGATTTTGTTTTGCGTGTGCTCGAAGGCAACATCCTCGAACGTCGCAGAACCTCTCGAAATGTGTGTTCTTTTTTCTTATTTTCATTGCAACCTCACTGAAGTATCAGGTGGTATGTCTTAAGACGAACAGCATGCCGCAGGGAGGCCGTAACAATTAACCGAGCCGTAAGCTCATGAATCGCGACCAGGAAGGACTGGAAGCTGGAACAGCGCGGACAGCTCGACCATAAACCACAAGGCATCGCCGCCAGGGAGCACGAAACAGGCGCTGCGCAAGCGGTGAAGCTTTTATATCCTCGGGCGATCGCCGTCGTCCTTGCTGGCAGCCCGGCGGACATTTCGCGGACGGGTGCCCGATGCCGTATGGGCGGACCTCGGCGCTCATCTGACTGCGCGCCTGCACGTCTGCCGACGCCGCCGCGTAAGCCTCTCCCCGCCGAGCATTTGTTTTTCGCGGCAGCACGCGAGACGATGGCGACCCACGTCGACAATTAAGGCGGCAGTCGTCGGCGCTGTCGTCTTAATGCTGCGTCGGCTCCTGATACGCGGGCGAGAGCCAAGCTGCCCGCTTCCTGAGTCCTGCCCAAAGGCAGCGCATAACGCGCGCTAAACGGGCTTCCCAAAGCAGAGAGGAGGAAATGCGAGATAAAACGACAAAATGCAGTGAGCGCTGCAGCCGATGGAGCGCTGGGTTGTACGTTGTTCGAAGAGGAGATAACTTTGATACATCCCTGCTTGTTCATTTTTGCTTCGCCTAATCGGATTCGACGCACTGGTAATCGAAATCGTTTATTCACTTGTTTATTTCTGCGCCCGCTCCCATCTCTCCCTACCTCTCTCCAGAAAGGCTTGGCGCCTTCCGTGGTCGCTTCGTACGTTCCCAACGCGGATATGCACGGGCGCAATAATCGCACCCGTCAAGACTTCTCGCATACGCCCCACGGCAGGCGGTGTTTTCTGCTCTTCGCTCCTTTCGTGTTTCCACCGCTGTGCTTGGCTGGCCGTGTTTGTGCACTATGGCAACGCCGCAACAGCCGCCAACCTGGCGCCCCCAGGCGGAGTTGAGCGTCTGCCCTTTTCCTCGTTGCTGTCACGCGTTTCCGTGCTTTACGAGCGCAATCGGCGAGCGATTGACGCCAGCCTGCGTGGTTCGCGGAATTGGCCTCCCGGTGGACTCCGGGACAGGGCCACGAGAGGCACGCCCCGATCGGAGAAAGTACGGCCGCCCTTGGTACGCTCATTAGAAATTTGGAAGGGCGAGATGAAAATAATTTAGCTTCCTCGTGAACGGAAAATAACGCGCGCAAACAGGCCGGCAGCGAAAGACGAACACAGCGCTGAATTTAGCAACGGAAGTATTTTGTGCAAAAGGGGTGAATATATCGAGGCAGCAAGCACTCGATCAGTGCTAAGGCAGTGGTAATCAGGGGTTATGTGTAAAAACAAACCCTTTTTCGTGCACACAGGCGAATAGGTTGGCCCATTAATGTGTCATCATGTTGCTGAGACAGCTGGAAACCTGAGACAGCTGGAAAGCTGTGATGAACCATTAACAAATCGCCCAGCTAATTATTGTTTCTTATTTTAGCCTTGACAAAGTTCTGTCGTCAAGAAAGAGACTTGCGTAAAGGCTCATTTTTGTGAACTGTTTTGTATAGGTGAGGTAAAGAAAATCATGAATGAGGCGTAAAGCCGTAAATAAATGATGAGGTCAGTTTCATAAACTTCGTGGAAATCAAAGAAAGCTACATGAGAAGAGGCTTCGTTTGCGTATTGGTAAGAGCGCGTTTTTTTATGAACTGGCAGCTGAAAAGAATAACGATAGAGAAAGAGAGCTAGTGTGCAATAACTTAGTTTAAAGTGACCCTTTATTAGTTTTATTTGTTGTGCTTCCAGATTCTGAGAAGGGATTCAAGGTAGCAGGAGTGAAACATGAAACAAACTAATTGTCGTGCCCAGAGAAATAACAATAAATGAATCCGCAGAGGTGTAAGGAAACATCCTTCTTTTTTTTTTTTTTGCATCTAACCAAAGTGCGACGCGCACAATCCTGTGTGAAAACACATAAAAATAGGGAACGAGCGTACGATTGTTAGCAAGGATGCCGACTTGGCTAAGTAACAAGGCTATTTGGTTATACATTTTGACGCGAAAAACTGCGCAATAATGGCTGGAAAGAGCGAGACACGATTGTTCTACACTACGAGCTACTCAGACGACACAGTGTCAGGAGGCGAGCTGAAAGCTGTGTGGAATACTATGTTTATGGCAGCCATTTCTCACAGTAGGGTTTGCGTACGCTGTTGATTTTGTCGGCAGTGTATTCTGCGGGCGAGTTCAAGCATGACCCACTGGCTTCAGTGTGCCATCGGCTCTAAACACAGTGGAGGCACATAATAAACTAATAAGTAGTTTTTTTATGAGCTAAATCTCGATTGAAAACAATGAAAAGGTTGTTGTAGAGGGTTCTGAATTGATTTCAACCAAATGAGTTTTTTTCGCGCTAACCAAAAGCTGAGTGCAAGAGCGTTTTCGTGTTTCTTCTTCGTCTAAGGTGGATCGTTGCGGCCAAGTTCGAATCCAGAGTGCAAGAACTGCTAAATAAAGTTAACCATATTTTGCGTCTTGAGGGTGTCCACCGAGGTTTCTGCAGTGAGCTGAAAGCTGCGTTAATTGGACGTGCGACCAGAACCACTACGTTTCCATGCCTGCACGGCGTGGAATTAGTCATCCAATACTGGGTTGTCTCGTAAATTTTGGCAGGCAACTGTGCGTAGACCTTTTCTTAGCTAGCGTATGTTGGCATAGTACGTAAGCAACTCACTGCGGGCAGGGACGTGGCAGTTTTTTTTAAATGACAGTTGCTGCGATTAGAAGCAGCACGTGCCAGTAATGACACCGAACTAATAACTTCATTGTCAGGTCTTGTGTTATCATGGCTCAGACGGCACAGAAACTTTCTCCTAGCGTGGTGCCTGGTCAGTGCTGTGCACAGGTCTTCACCTCAAACGTGCAGCCCTCGAACCAAGCAGAAGGCAGAATCCACTGCCCGCGACCGTGCGAAGCAGCACTTGAAGGAAAGCGCTCGCAGCGAAAGGACGACCGATAAGCGACGACTGCGGCGTGCCGCTGGCGAAGGGTCTTCCTGCAGAAAGGGCAGCGCCTGCAATTTCGCATCGTCGGCTGCTCTGGGCGCCGGCGGCAGGGTCCGTGCCCCGATTGAAATGGAGCGACCCGCCGCCAAATCTGTCGCCTCCGGCTGTGTCGCGACATTCTGGGGCTCGTCGCCAACAGTCCAGGAAGGGCATGGCCGAGCGTGCCGAGTGGATCGGCTAGACGCCCGGCCGAGACACTCTCTACGTGCCGAGGTCGCCCCAAGCAGGATGCGGATGGCCGTGCAGGAGATGTGGCAGCGGGGTAAGGGAAGGGCGAGGGGATGCGGGGGATTAGGTTTGGAAAGAAGAAGTGAAAGTGAGAACTTTCCTTATTGTCGTGGTGAGCGTAAAC
This sequence comes from Amblyomma mixtum, assembly GCF_055824585.1. Taxonomy (NCBI): domain Eukaryota; kingdom Metazoa; phylum Arthropoda; class Arachnida; order Ixodida; family Ixodidae; genus Amblyomma; species Amblyomma mixtum. The sequence goes on along the minus strand of NC_143012.1, from coordinate 177,626,063 downwards.
ACCCTTGACAAATGGACAAATGGGGGCCAGGAAACCCGTGTCCTGACTGGCGTCTCTCTTTGGCGTCTGGCAGACGAGTGTTTCTTTTTCTTCTTTGGCCGCGGTGTCTTCTTGAATTACGGTCTCGCACTAGTAGGCCTAGCAGGAGGCGTGAGTAGGCAGGTCGTTTGCTCATAACGAATTCCGCTCATGAACGGTGAAATGGGCGACAAGGAGGACCAACAGTTCGAGATGGTGTTATTTTGGGATTCTCATCCCGAAAACTAGGAACGCAGATGGAACTGTAAGAAGAAGACTGGGGTAATGCGGTCTTTTAAAAGACAAAGCCCACATATACGATAAAGTTGATGACGTCTGCAGCCATGACACATTCTGCTAGTGGAGCTGTAGTCCTCACAGTACTAGAGCCTTGAACGCCTGGTGGACTGGAAGTCGCATCGAATCATTCCCCGTCTCCTGTTTTTGTAGCGAGGTGAGCCGTGCATCGTGTAGGGTTTTTACCCCTTGCGCAACAACTGGCACCGCGCCGCTACTCTCGAGCACGCCTAAATAATGAGCCGCAGAAAGCTTCATTTCTGCTCCTGAAGGTCAAGGTGAAGAAGTTTGTTTCCACAAATCCGATGCTTTCGCAATCAGGCTCTTGGCTGTGATCAAATGTGTTTGGGATCGCGTTTCCGTGTTGGGGCGATATCGAAGGCGAGTGGAAGGCTTCCACGTATCGAGCGCAATTTCGATTTCTGTTAATGTAGCGATTAATGTTTCATTGATGCGTTGATATGAGCAGCCATGACCGTGGCATTGGCCCACGACACGAAAAGAAAGCATGTTCGACGATACAAGGTACCTCGGGCAGAGCTGTCATGGTTCGTGGTATTCACTTAGAGGTCACGCTCATGTAACCTTTAACTGAGGGGAATGGCTCATGGCCAGAATCGGTGTTGTTAATTGGTAAGAACCTTTCAAGGTTCAGCACACAAGGCGTTTATCAGAAAATAGGATTGTAAATTGATATTGATTGCAGTGTGACGGGTGTCTTGATAGGGCTGACATTCTAGCTTTTCCTACATGTAGTCCTATGCAGCCGGCTCCGCTATCCGCTGGTCACAACACGACTCGCTATTTATATGTATTTTTATATATTAAGTGTGCTGTCATTCAAGATGACCTGGTTGCTGCCTATAGAAAGCTCTGGCGCCATCTGAAGTAAAAAAAAAAAATAGGTTCCGGTTTTAAAGTAGCTTAACCAAGTACACGTGCGAAAGCGTGAGTTTAGCCTCCTTGGCTCAAGGCTTTGCTTTGCTGAGTCGTCGACACCTCTGGCGGCGATATTAGACTCAGGTTAAGCTCTGACCGAGGTTAAGCTGGTCTGTTCGCGCCGCAGATGGAAGCTGACGAAGACGAAAATGTCCAGTGCACAGCGTAAGAATGTGTTGCGGTTAAACACGAGGCGTGATCAGCTGCGGCTATGGCATTGTGCACTGTCGTGCTGTGGCAAGAGAAGCTGATCCGTTCGCGCCGCCGCGGGTTCGAATCCCAGTTGCAGCAGTATTTGTTTTTTTTTTTTATCTATTGTTCGGCCAAGGTCACCCTCAAGGTCAAGCTGCACATAAACTTGGTGCGCCGGTTGGACCTCGTGAAGTAGTGCTTTCGCACAAAAAAAAAATTGCAATGCTGCATAAGGACCGCTTAGTGCATGTAAGCCTAAAATGCAGCGTCCTTCTGTAAAAAATGACGTCGCAAGCGGCCTAATTAAGATAAGTTCGACGATAGCTGCAATCTGAAGGAAGTCACTGGCCTTAACATGGCACACCGTCTCTACCAAGGTTCGGACCATTACTGAAATTCATCTGATAAGTATTGTTTACATGGTGAAGACCTGCCTTGTAAGAAACTGGCTGCTGAGGAGCAAGTTCACGAAGATGTAGGCGCGTAAACTTCAACTGGACGCGTACTGAACCTCGGATACCTTGGACGCGGCGGGCTCGCTGTCACCAGTCTGCTCCTTCCAGTTGGGCGTATGCTACGTGTTGAACTGTACATTATATGCGTTTTGAAATACAATTATGTGCAGTGCAATTTATTGTCTACTTGTGGAATAGAGAAGTTACTCAAGTGACGATCAAGAATGGAAATTTCAGCGGCATTCTGAACACGCAAGGTGCCCGTCTACAATGACAGGTTTTAACTGGAGTCACAGGGCAATATTTGCATTTCAATCGTGATACAGGAGATACGAAACAAAAATAACATATATAAGAAAGAGCTGCCATCTCTCCCTGTAGTGTACTATCACTTTCAGTGCAGTCTAGGGCGAAAAAAAGCAGAAGGTGGGCCTTTTTTTTCTTTTCAATACACTGCGCCTTGAGGACTTGTCTTGTGGCGTTGTTTCTCGTTCTTAAGATGGTATTTTTTGAAACGTCTCCCTACGAAATGTTCTTGTTTTCCAGTGCAGATTTGTTTTGTAGCTGTCTTTCTGGTTTTTATAGTAGCATTTCAAAAACTCTACTCGCATGAAATTTTCTTGTTCGTTGTACTATTTTGTTCGAAAAGATTTCTGCCACACTATCAGTGCCCAAACTGTACCTGCGTTTGAGGACTTTACGTTGTTTCATGTTTTTACTAGGCTGTCTGCTTTGTTCCTATTGTGAATATTTTGCTTTTGCGTATTCAGCTCCCTGCCTACACGTAATGCCCTTCTGGCCCTTTTGGGCTATATAAATAGAAATAAGAAATCACAATACAAAGCCGATTCGTTCTGTGGAAGAGCCAATGGTAACCTGCTTTGCGACTTGCCGCTTATAAGCATGCCACCTCGGCGAAAACATGCCGGCTTTCAATGAATGACCGGCTACCAGGTACCATCGGTAAAATGACCAGTTCGAGGCCGTATAGCCTTGTGCGACTAACAAATACTGGTGAACTATCTTTGGCGGAAATTTTCAGAACGTGCATTGCGTGCAACTAACACCTGTCACTTCGCACATCAGCTAACGTCTTTATTTTATTCAGAATTAAATTCGGCCCCTGTGAAAGCCCCAACTTTTTGTCTCCGCTCGCACCTCTAAGCAGCGTCGCCTTCCCCTCCTTCCTGGGAGGCATGTACGGAGGGCCGTCGGACGAGACCTTCATCGCTGAGGCGTCATGAAAAATGCTAACATGCTTTTCGTACAAAGGTTGTCAGTCTGCCGACGATTGGCTGCGTTCTTCGAGTAAGAAGGGAGCAGTCTGCCAGAATAGCTAGCCATTCCACTTTTGGACATATTGACTCCATATTTCAGTATTCGGGGAAGAAAACTTTCTGAGAACTGCCTGACTTACGGATTCTAAATAGCTGGCATCATTTGTTTCCGCGCTTGAAAAACACTTCTTCTGTCGACACGTCTAGCCTGATCAATGGCGACCAGCTGTAGCTTAAAATGCTGCACATCCTGGGTTCCCGCTGCTATGGGTGTCGCGACGTTGGTTCGTTTTGTGCTGTGTGAAACGGTGGCAAAAGTACGCGACTGGCGAAATCTACGATGCAACACCGGTAGTCCCGTTTGTCACGTGTATAGGCTTTGAGAGGTGAACAATGAGTCCTGTACAGAGCGAAAGGTTCTACTCTCGACTGCGAAGACGACAGGCAGTGATGAGATCGTCAGCCTCCCTTCTTTACTTTAGCGACGAACTGTAAAGGTTACACTCCACTGAAAGTTTGGCGTCCATCCTCCAAGTGCGCCACAATACAAGATAATGATGAGCACGCCTGATAATCTCCGATTGTCAGCATTCCTTGCTTGAAGAGTGTTACGTGCGCTCCTGACGTTCATTGCTTCTTCAGCATGTGCAGCGCTGATTTGGTTCAGAAACTTGAACTCGACGAACTGGCAACTCAATTTTCGCGGGCATGATGCAACGACCACAAAGGCTTCATTGTTAGACTCCTTATCCTGCGAGCCTCCATGCCAAAACGCGCATTTATATTGCTGACAACCAATATTCGGTCAGGAGAAACTATTTTTCTTGGAGTAACACTGACATTTGCGCTAGTTGGTATAGCATCTTGGTACAGAATTTTGCTTCACTCGGGTGTTGTAAAGCATGGGCATCAAGCTGGTATTGACATGAAGCTTCCAAATGTCTACCTGCAATAAGACCTCTTTTAATGGCACGAATATTGTGCCATCTGGTGTCGGAGACATCTGAGGATTCGGCCTATCAAATGTTACATTACAGTCCGCAATACTGAACCCGTGGCTTAAAATGGTGTGGTAGCAAACCATTTAAGCAGTGAAAGTGGACATTGTTGTTGTGCCGTGGGCGAATATACTTGCCATAAAATGGGCAGCGAAGCGAAAGCCACGGAACGTATGATTAGCACATGGCTGATCGTTTAGTTTATGAACTAGTGTTTCGACAATTCAGGCGCATGAGCCCTGTTTTCAAGTATGCATTGGATCCCGTGCGAATTTTTTTTTCTTGAATGTTCCAGCTTACGCGGTCACTGTTAATTTTTCCCAGCTGGCGAACAGACATCAACATAAAAAATCCGCCTACATTTTAAGGAAAATTCTGTGCAATATATGCTCTAAATTCCAGAGGAGGTCTCAGAGCCATTGGCAGGCGAATGAATCTTTTGTCAGTGCTAACAAGCAGAAACATACACGCAGAGAAAGAGCAGTAGCATTGCACAAAGAAAAACAGCGTACAGGGTTCAAAATGTATGCAGTAAGGTAACTCACTGCTTACTTCATGGCAGCTGTGCCTGCATTAGCCACTGGAACATGTGTGCGCACTCTGCGCGTTCTTGACAGTGCGTGGCTATCTTTCTCAGCGCACAGATTTCAACCCCACTTCTAATTGCCATTAGATTATCCCGCAATCTCTGGTGCCATTTTCTTGTAAAGGTTGCTAGAAGCACTTCGAAATTCGCACCAAAACAGAGACCTGTCCTTCAAGCATGGCCGTTCAGAGACCGGTCAGCGCAAGATGCACCGAATCCAAGATTCCCACTTTCGTGTCTTGCGAAGAACGTGCTCAGGACTAAATGTGCAAAAGAGAGCCTTTTTTTCGTTCCGTAACCTTGTCTTTTTGCCCATTTGCGGAGCTGCTCGCAAAAAGAGATGGGCCGAAGTCGCGCAACAGCGCGGACGCACCATTCTATTTTCGTTGCTCTTTCGCCACTTGACGAAACATTCCGGCTGTGACGAGTGGCGCCAGGGACCACGCATCGCCATCGAAATCACAGAACCGAGCATGGGCGAAGATTAGTCGAAGCAACCTGGCGTGAAAGAAGCCTTTTAGGAGCCTTTCTTTACTCCAATGGACGTCTCTCACGCCGCGCTTTTTTATACCCTTTGTTCGAACCAATTCGTCCTTTGCTTTCTCAGTCCCCGATCACGGCCACTCCGACTGGAAGGTCCGCGTCGCTCGTTTGACGTCGTTTGGAAGCGACAGTTCCACAATCGACAAAACGAACATGCCTGGCTCTGCGTCGCGTGCGATTGAAATCACGAGCACGGGGCGGCGGGAGGAGGGTTTCTTTCTGCATATATTTCCTTTCTGCCGGCGCGGACGCGTCGCCTTCGATATTGTTGCGTTCGAAGAACGATTTCGCGTGCGCCTTGTCCTCTCGTGGACGCCGGTGGAATCATGCAAGAAGAGGTCTTCAAGGACGGCGTCTGCGTCGCCTGCCCAGCGATCCGTCGCGGACTTGAGGCCAGGCGTGCTTGCATCAGCGTGAGAGGCACGCCAGATTGGGAAAGATGTCCAGGGCGAAAGGGTGAAAAGAGCCGCGAGAGAGGGCGAAACAAGAGTGCGCGGGGTGAGCTAAAGCACCGTACAGTTAATAATGGCGCACTCAGTGCACAGGAGTTCTACTGGTTGCGGGCCGGGCCCTTGAGCCTCTTTTGTTTTGTTGTTTTCCTTTTCCCCCAGAGGCACGATTGAAGCGTGCAGAAACCCCGTAAGCCACGAGCGCGGAATGATAAAAACCGTGTCAATGCCAGAAACGGCGGGACCGGAGCGCGTCGCGGCTGACCGGTGGCGGCGCCGCCGATGTAACGCGGGTCACGTCGACCGCTTCGTCGACATGTGCTTGTCGTCGTCCGCGATGGTACGCAATCTGCTCGGCGCATTGTTTGTGCAGTGGTCGGCTTCAGTCGACACCGGTTCGGAAACAAAACAAAAACAAAAAAAAATCTTGGGACGGAGGCGCCTCGAAGGCGGTGCTGGCAGTGTCTGGGGCGCAGAAGGGTGGCGCCGAGCCATTGCGGCACGTTAGCAGCTATCGTGGGACACAAAAGAATTGGAGCCGGTTATTCTGATGTGCGTACCGTTATGCTAAGGCACCGCGTTAACGGTGCGGGTCTAGTTTTGCATGCGCGGTCGCATGCTTTCAAAGCTGTGCACTGCAATACCTATACCCTCAGTGTAGCCTGCATGCGCAGTCTTTTATACTGTCTTTCTCAGTTCTGTTTTTCTTTGGAATCCGAAACGCTGTCTCTCGCCTTTGCGTTCAGCCTGCAAGGTCGAGGTGAGTTTTCATACTAAGATGGCATCCACGTCGGCTTTCTAGCACTCACGTGGCTGTGGTGGTGGTTTTATTATTAAGAACGATAAAGTAGACAAATAAAATAAAAGTTAAACAGTAAACAATAAAGCAATGAATGTTTTATGCTTCTGGGGGGAGGGGGAATTTTCCACATGTTGAAACGAAAATAACCGCTATACGAATTAGCCGACCCGGATTTTTCCTTCAACATATCTTACAAAACAGCATCAAGTGATTCTTCACAGATTTGATTTGATTTGACTTGATCTTTATTCAACATCAGGTGATGTTAGGTGCGCAGGCAAAAAGTCAGAAAGGCTTGACTAGGCCTGTGCACCCAATATTTTACAGAAGGGGTGGCAAAGATTACGTTATACATACATCGATAAAAATACAAACGGTGAGGGCAATGGAAGATCACACAGCATATATAAGCCACTCGCAGACACAATTTATACATAGCAAAAAGAGCAAAGCATAAAATGCTTACTGTCGTATTTGCAAAAAAAAAGGAAAATATAGAACAAGCATGACTATTTAATAAAACAGGTACAAGTGGAAAACACATGCGTTGTGTAAGTAAAGATATCGCGCGACTTTTTCATGGACAATCTCGTAACATCTGTCATTTTTTAGTAGCTTATTTATGGTAGTTGGCAAAGAGAACTTCAGCATCTGTTTTCCATAATTGGTACAACATTTGGCAACTTTCCAGAATTCAGGATGACGTGTGGGGTATGAAACTATGTTTCTATTTATTTTGGCTAATTCGTCCAGGGTTCGGATGTTGTTTATGTGATTTTGGTGTCAAATCTAAGTCAAGTTTACTTACATTTGCGTGGAATAATATTGTGAGTGGTTTGTTTTCAAAAATTCCCAATGCTTTCTTTTCGATTTCGTACGTCCGCTGCTACTCAGTCTGGCCGTGCATCTAGATAGGAAAGATAGGGACGTGCCCAATGACTCGTGCAGCCTGAATTCAGTGAACAACCACACGATGGTTTTCTGAAGGTATTCGTTCGTACCTAGGTCTGCTCATTCGTAGCCCTGCAAGTGAGCCACCTGTTCTCCCAGAGCACTGTGTTCGATTGCGTCAAGGCCGTGTGAGTCTTACGCTTTCAAGGCGTGTTGCTAAAAACTTAATTTTGCCTTTTTTCACTCATAGAAGGGCTGCGCAGAGCCGTCAGAGAACCATAAGTACGAACACTTTCGCAAATATCGGCTTGGTCACGTTAGAGTACAGCGCCTTTGCTTTGAGAACAATGTTCATCATACGTCCTGTGCCTGATGACATCACATTTGTACCCCTACCAAGGCATCATCTCTACCGAAGCATGATCACGCTGAATCCAGAGGAATGAACAGCTGGTTTATGTTGTCCGACTTGAAGGTCAGGAGCTGGTCCCATGGTGACCAGGTCTCGCATGCCTGGACCATAGAAGGAAAGTGCACGTAGAGGATAAGAGCCCCCACTGCTGTCAGAAGGGGAAACACAGTGAAACTAGTGACTGCATGAGCCTGTCGACAACATAGCTATAATAATCCCTTGAGGCACGTGTTGTGCACGCCATGAATTACTGCCAGCGCTGCGAGCAGCGCAGCCGACAGTTTACGGGTGAACGTGCAGGTTGAGATGCAACGACGTGCGGTGATTTCCACCAAGTTCCATTGCGCTCCGCAACTCGAGCCGGAGCACCCGCCATGCACGTCAAGACTGATTGTATCACGTGCCGAGGAATGCACCCTAATGAAATGTGAGCTGCACGAAGAGCATATGCATTACACCGACTATGTGCTCCGATTGCAACCGAGTCCTCATAATGTGAGGCGAAATGGAGATGTTCCCACGCGATGAAGCAGGCTCTTTCACATCGTCCTCGTTCTTAGGCAACTACGAATAGGCTTTGGGTAACAGGTTGACATATCACGTAAGTCGTTGATACGAAAAGGTTGATTACTCCTCGACCAAAAAAAAACACCCGATCTGGACGTGGCAGCCGTCCCTGCACACGTGCGTGGGAAGCCGTTCTCAACGGCATTTCATATGACGTGAATCTTCGGCAAGTACCAGTCGTTGCCTGCATGCGAATACCATGTCTCGCTCCCTCTTCGAACCTCGGAGACCATTACTCTGCAGTTAAATACCGGCAGAGAACTTCGTTTTGCAGAAGGAGGCGGCTGCCGCCGTTAAGGTATTCTTAGCAAGATGCGCCCTGCGCGTCTGTATGCGGCGAAGGTGCGCGCTTGAAGGCGCTCACTTTTGCCTCCGGCGAACGTGCCAGGCAGCCGTGCGACGCGGTGGGCCTCTCCTGCGCGGTTTAATTGCAGCTCCTGCGCGCTGGGCGGCCGGCTGAGACGTGCGCCGAACGCCAAAATCCATTTCTCCCAAACTGGGTCGACCGAGGTGGTGGTCCATGCCTCCACTGGATGCGGCTGCGGTCATTTGTGCGTTTACTTACTGGGAAATACCGCACCCCGCGGAGCACGTGGTCGAGAAAGAGGAAGAAGCGAAAAAATTGACCGGAGGGGAAAAAATATTGATCCAACCCGAAAGAAACGCTCACACGAGAAAGGGCAAGCCCAAGATGAACGAGGGGCTAGAGGGAGATCATCGTCCGCTTGACAACGTTTCAAAGACAGTGGTTTTTTCAGCCAGACGAGCACAAGTATTTTTGTGGAAAAGTTGGCGGTAGTGCGCTGGGGAATTCCCTCCAGCTCCTTGCTCATCTTACGCTATCGAGATTTAAGTTTTCCCACCACCCTCTCTCCAATAAAAAAAAAAGCGCTAGTGACTTTCTGCAAGTTCTCATTGGTATATTAATGCGGCGGCCTATTCTTTAAGCGGACGCTGCTGCTTAAAGACACACTGACAACAAACTGAAGTTTATCAAGGCATCGGTTTCAACCTCCCAGTAGATAGTAGGCTACTTTATCGGAAAAGGAGCTCAACGGGTATAACCTCGCCAGACGCCGAGTATGGATTTCTTAGAAAAAGCGTCACTCCTGCAACCTGACAGCTTATCATCTATTTTAAGACAGTGAGTACACACTGTACTGCCACGTAGTCCCCTTTACTAGAACTCTAACAATATGGGCAACTTGACCAGCCCTCTGATTTGGTAGTTTCGTCTAAATCAGTTTTTTTTTTCTCCGAGCGGCAGAATGGCTTTAATACGAGATGCTTTCAATATTTTATCTTAATAGGCATTCTATCGTGCATGTAGCTAACAAAATGAATATTTAGTTAGCTTGTCTTCAGTCCGCGCCATGGCGCATGGGTAACGACTGTGCTGTATAAACGCTGTTCGTTCAAAAAAAAAAAAAAAGATTGTTAAAAATACAGCGCTCATCCTGTTCCCCCACTGCGTCTGTGTGCGTATATTTTTTGCGCGCCTATATGTCTTCCCTAAATGTGTACAAATTGGAAGCCGACAGCAACCAAACCCAAGGAAGTCATATTGGAATGTATATGTCTGAATTTACTAGTGATGTTAATCAGTAGGAAATTACAAGTAAAATTTCACTAATTACGCAGGTAATTTCTAAGTGGTTAACGCTACAAGTAAAAAAAAACTTGAAATTCCCCTGTGCCTTGCTTGGTTTCGGTGGTTGTTGGCTTCCTTTATGCATTTCATAACGAGCCCCTCGTTCCCCTTACTTTTGTCTGCTCAACTAATATATGTCATAAGACGTTGTTGCATGTTACTGAATGCCGGAAGGACTGTTGGACCTGAGGCTGAAATTTTTTGTACGTATTCATTGAACACCGATAGTTTAGAAGTGTATTATACTCTTCCAATTACACTCTAAACACGAACACGCCTGTATGGGAGTAAAAAGGGGGTGTACTGTCCTCTAGCGCACAACCTTTTAGAAAGGTGTATAGTATGGAGGATTAAATTTCGGCTGACAAAAAGAAACGTTTTACTGCATTGTCGCTCGCATTTTTTATTCCGCACGCGGCGCATATGTTATCGTTGCGAGTTCCATGCTAAATCGGACGACATTGAGTAAGTAAATGCCGAATAAACCGCGTATACGGATAATCCGTAAAGCGAGAGTAGCTCAAGAAGCTGGCCAGCACAATAAAGCTGAACTGCCGAAAGCTGCCCCACGCAAAGAACAGAAAGAGGGAGGCAGTGAAGTTCTTTCCGTCATCAGCGAACCCCAGCTAGCCCAACTGGCTTCTTTACATTAGAACCGAAGTCGGCGAAGGCGGCGACATGTCCTGTAACCAAAGGACCTGGCGGATATCCGCTCGCTGTTACCACCACCCATGGGCCGCCATGTGCTACGCCATTTCTGCAGGGCACTTCAATGAGATGGAGTTGACGTATTCGTTTTCTTCCATCCTGTGTCCACTGCTATTTTATTCTCATCGCGGCGCGCCGCCGTGGGCCTTGTGCTCGTACCCAATGCCGTCTACCCTCATGCTTGTCAGTGATAGATTTAGGTAAAGACAGCTTTTCCTGAGCTCCCTTTATGGGGATTCCTCAAATAAACAAGAGCACTTGCAGATACCATGGTCAAATGCAGGGCGAAACTGCTGCGAATACGGATTCTCACCGATTACGCTAGCGACTAGAGGCGGATTGCCTTGTCTTTAATCTGCTCTCCTCCTCACTAGAGCTCCCATGAAAACCCATTTGTTCTATAGGTGCTTACTGTTTTCTCATTCGTATACGACTACTTCCTCTGCCTCCAAGCTCATCAGCTGGATAACATAAACAACCTATCCTCCTGTCTGCGTGGCTGCGCATGTAGGGTATAACGTAAAAGCTCTACCAGGTGTTCCAAGTAAGCTGCCACAAAATTTAAAAATAGGGTTTTTAGATGTCATGGTGGCTTCAGCGGCATAGAAATAACAGGGTTGGCGGACACCATGAAACGTGTGACTCATGTTAGCTCGTGCACTAATTTCTGATAATTAGCTATTCAACCATTACAGTTAGGCGCCTGGTAGCAATTAGTGGTTTTTGTCGGTCGATACTAGCCATATGACTACTTTTTCTTATTTTGAAAACACCATTGGCCTGGGCGCTTTTGAAAAGCCCGCGTCTTTGGCGACAGCAAAGCAACGCCCCCAGTGTACGTCACTGCGTGATTTCCGTGGCGCATATGTCACGTGACCTTCTCTTCCCTGTGTGGGCTGGAGCAGCGGGCAGCTACGACTGCGTGCACCACAGCTCGGACGGATCCGAGAAGGTCACGTGGCACGTACGCCACGGAAATCACGGAGTGACGTACACTGGGGGCGTTGCTTTGCTGTCGCCAAGGCCGCGGGCTTTTCGAAAGCGTGTTTTATGGCGCGTGATGTCCAAAAATTTGTTGACCCACAGCGGTGAGGGTAATCACGTTTTAAACATTCAATAAAACTAATATGGCTGTTACTAACGGCTGGCTACAGACCTTTAATTGTAAACAGGTGTTTGACTTTAATAGTTGAAAAGTTGACTACCAAGAAATTAGTTAATGAACTGAATAGTTAACATGATTCACCCGTTTTTTGCATCCGTTGAAGCCGTCGTTAAACCAATTAACAGAAACTTATTTTTAAAAATTAGAGACAGGCTTTCCTGAAACACAGGCGTAAGCTCCAGTGCTTTGCAGCCGAGCTCTGGCTGTGCAGTCGCAAAAGTAGCGCCACCAAAATCTGTCGTGGAACTGCTGGGGTGCATTTCTGCATTATATTGCCACGTATCATTGTAGTGTTTGTTCGTTCACGCTCAAGGCTGCAGGAAAGGGTTGTTATCACTTTTGTTCGTGGCGCGAGAAGCGACCAGACTAATCTCGATTGATCGCAGCCATGAAGGGCTGCATCTAGGTTTTTCTAGATTACTGTAGATGATCTTGTCCTGTTATCTGGAAGTTTCCTTGCCGCCTTTAAATTGAGCGATGCCGCGAGCGGCGGACATTCGTAGTTCGACGATTGACGAGCACGCTTGTTGCTTACGCCGCCACCGAGTGAGTCAGTTCTTTTGCGGGCGCAAGTCAGCCCAAATAAAGAGCTTCGTTTACAAGTATTTCTGGTGTCTTCCTGACCGCTGGACTGCCGTCACTACAACGTGACAATATAGAAGAAGAAGAAGAAAAAAAAACAAAAACACTGGGGGACCATTTGAATGAAATCCTCTTCACCGTGGTAAGGGGCAGCAGTCACGCAACGCCCACTGCGTCTCAGTGCCGGTCCACGGGGAGAGGAGGGGGCGCCTCTCTCGCCGGTCGACTGCGCGCGCAACGCACGAGTGAGCCCGGCCCTGCCGCTGTCGCCCCTCCTGGGCCGACGCGGTGGGCCGTGGTGCCTGCATCGCCGATCGCTGCTGGCTCAGCCCCCCTTCGACCCGACACGCGCTGCGTGGGAGGTTTCTGGTTTTCCTCCCCGCATATTCTTCTGCCTTTGGTCCTCTAACCCTTTCACCGGTAGCGCGGCTCTCGGCTTCTTTCGTTACCTGTGTCTGAAAACAGGCAGAACGAAGACAAAGCCACGCTAGCGCTACTAAAATGTGCTGTCGGGGGACCGCTGTGCTATTCAGGGAGACGCTACGGACTTGCTGCTGATACCGGTGGACTTCGTTTGCGTTCATTGAGTTCACGTGAAACGTGGTAGCAGCAAGCTCAACAGTTTCTGAAGTTCCTCGTTAGCTGCACTGATTTGGTTTATAACCGCCGCGGATTCATAGTTCAGCCCTCAGAGCGCATTGGCTGCCAAGCAGAACTTCCCTAAACAAATTGTGTTTTTTCCGGCATCAGCAGCGAACGGTGTCGCCACCACTGAGCCTGAACAATACGCGCTGGGTGGCACGACTGAGGCCATGCATCGTGGGTGCCACTGCACATTCCTTTCTCTATCGTTTCTCCTCTTTCATCCTATTCCCTCATAGCACTGTTCAGGTGTCCACCGATAGGAAGACAGCTAACGCGCCTTACCTTTATTCATCAAGTCCTCTTTCTCTCCTCCTACCTCGATCGTCTATGAAACCAGGCTTTATTCAATGACTGCATACATAGTGTTAAAGAATACGATGTCCTACGCCAGATATTTAAAAAGTAAGTCTGAACCACTTAACCACTCAGTGTGGCGTTTATGTCTTTTGTATTATCATGATTCACCATCTGTCCTATTTGATGGCTTATTTCATCTTCTTGTTCTTGGTCGCCAAAGGCGGTAATGATAACTTCATTCATTCATTCATTCATTCATTCATTCATTCATTCATTCATTCATTCATTCATTCATTCATTCATTCTGCTTCTGATTCACTGCGTCTCTCAGGATTCGATTCACCTCTGTTGCCCTTAGCTGCATCGTCTCATGTTCTGCGCTGTTCATCCCTTTAAACGAGAATGTAATCCATTCATTTAATCTAAACCGGCTGTGTACGCATGTTTTGTTCTCAGCGGACTGTTAGCTTTGCATCACTCGTTCCACCCACAGCTGCAAGCGTGTAAACTTTTCGTACCCGCGTGCCTTCGCTGCTGTAGCGCGAATACACCTGCGACGACATCGATCAACACTGCATACCGACACAGTAGAAAGGCTCGTCCCTCCCCTGCCCCAACCTTCGACAAGCGCCACCCACGGTCTCTACGAGAGCACTGCGATGCGTGCCGCACCTGCTTCACCCGACGAGGCCGCCCGTCCGAACCCCACCGTCTCCGGCAGTCCGGGTGTGTAATCGCATCTCTGGGGGCACCAAGCCTGGCCCGCTGATCACTCGGTTCAGGCGCGGATTAAGGGCGTGGACACCTCCGCCCGCGACGCACGCAGTCGTGACCGACCGATTAGGCCGCCGCGTACGCGAAGAGAGTACAGGGTCTTACGCTTCCGAGACCAGCTCCGCGCAGCGAAGAACCGCGCCGCTGCTCAGACACCGACGTGATCGACCTTTCGGGTGTAGGCTCGGCTGTCTCACTTTACCGCGCGGCAAGGAGCTTTAGCGCCTATCGGCCGCAGGGAGCACTTGGACTGTATACGTCTTCTCTCTCTTTCTACAGTCCCGGACTAGAGGCACACTGGAAACAAAGGCTTTTAAGCCACCACCACCACCACCCTTTCTGTATGGAGATAATACGGCGTGTGCATGTTACAAGCAATATGCACACCGATTTATGAATATCTTTGTAAAATTAACTCTTTCCACCAATTCACCTCAGTAACCACGAGCAGCTCGCAACGTCAGTACAAGCCACTAAATGGCGCTCACACCGTTCTATGAATAAGATAAGAAAATATCATACACTATAATGAATGCATGATCGATACCAGGTTAATCAATGAAGGCCTCTCCCAGTACTCTGTTTGTTATGCTGTTTGTCACTCTCTCACTTTCTTCATGTATTGATAATTAGTCGCGAAATAATTGACAGTTAGCCAGAAAGCTCAGTTTTGTTTTGGAAGCGATAGTTTCACAATTCGATACAAAATTATATAAATGTGAAAGCTTATGATTGGTTCCTAGTCATGTATATATAACCCAAACGTTTCATGCAGTGTGAAACATAAAATGAATGGGGGTGCTTCAATTACTGTAGGACTACAGGCCTCCGGATCCTTGAGCACGGCATTTTGCGGAGGTGCATCTGCTCTCAAAACATCGAACTGTTTTGCTCTCAAAGCAACACTGCATCGAAGGCATTTGTATCTCGCATCCACATCAACCGTCCCCCCATTCTCCCTTACTTTGTCCCTTGTTCGCATGTTATTCCACTTGTCGAGAGCAGGACCAAGAGGTTTGTCTGCTTGTGCGACTGAAAAGGCGCACTTTATTCGGCTGCAAAAGACCCCCCTATTCTACGGGCATTGTGTTTCGCGATTGCACTGTTGTGAATAAACAAGCATCATTGCTCGTCTGTATAGTTTTACAGTGCTAGTCTTCACTTTGCTTTCTATCATTGAGCCAATTCTATTAGGAGCCAGTGAGAGATGAGCGCGTACGTAAATTACGCTATGTTGCTGTTTCTTCGCGCAAGTCCCTGTTTATCCCTGAATGTACACAGAATAACGGTATTCTCTCACTATGAGGAGTCAGCCACCAGATCTGATGGCAACCAACTGGCGCAGGCAGCGGGAGTGTAGATAAAGACGGGAGCACACAGCGTGGGACGCGAATGAAACGATTGTTAGCGCTTCGGTTCAGTGCGGGAATCCTCGTGTCTCCATCGATGACGACAGCCACTTTTGTGAGCGCTGTTAGCATGCGGCAAAACGCTACCCGTATACTGACCTTGTTCACACTGTATTTCGAAAAGAGCCATCCATCGCGTTCTACAGAAAAGGCGGCAGGGTCGCCTTCTCACGGATTCCATTGTTGCCGCGGGAAAATCGAATGTATATTTATGTCCCCTTCGAGGCGGTGATACGTGGAACATCTCAGCCGCGTGAAAGCAGACGTCGTCGTCTTTTGTCGTCTGCAGGGTCAGCGATGCATGGACTAACGGCAGCACGACCGCTGTCCAGAGGGCGGCTGAGAGCCGAAGGCTGTACTTGGACCGCACGAATATTGTAACTTGCGTGTAGAACGCAACGTCTTGTTCTGTGGTTCACGCGTTGCTGTCCGCGCACTGCGCAGCTTGCGGGTCTACGCCCCGCCCCAGGAGGAAAACACACTGCTCAAAGTCGGCACACTGATCACAGGAATCCCAGCCCGCGATTGAAAGTGGTGTGTCTCTGGCTCTACAACGAAGTTTGAATGTGACGAGTTCTCGAGCGGACGTTGTTATGGCCAAGCGGGAAAGACGTTACGAAAGACACGTGTATCGAGCTGCTTTTGTGCGCGGGACAATTTCTTCTATTACTGGCTTTGAAGAAAAAAACTCTCCAGATTAGCACGTTAAAGGTTTTTATCCTCATATCCCGCTAATGTTAGGATGAAGGAACAATTCAAGAGACGTTTATTCGTCTTTCCGTTACAAAGGAGCTCTGGGTTAACAAGAGGCCGTGTTGCTTCTTTCGTGTCCAACACCTCAGTCTGTTGTTTACGCGCCGCGCAAGCGCTCGTCCTCCTCATCCTCTCCTCACATCACTCTCTCCTCCCACGGGCGGCTCGGGTTGCTCGGACTCAAAGTTCGGGTTGCTCGCCCTCCGGCGAAGGATCTCCGTCGGCGGGGATGAGCTGGCGCTCACATTCGGCCATCCTGTGCCACCGACCGTCCCGGTCGGAATCGTCCTCGCGTTCCGATTCTTCAGAACTTGTCTCGTGGAATTCCCGGTCCCAAAGCTTCAGCTTGTCAACCGGTGCAGTACTGCTGTAAGCTCTTCGCCTTTGCCGCCCCGGAGGCACGTTTTCGATGCGGTAGCGGTCGTTGGGAAGCCTTTCTCGGATGATATACGGTCCTTTGTATTTTTCTTTCAGTTTCCTTGACTCCCCGCTTGCTGCCGGTTCTCGCTCAACAAGTACAACATCTCCGGGATTGTATGTCGGCGCTTCCACCCGCTTCCTGTTGTACCGCTCCTGTTGCTTGCGTTGGTCTTCTCGGATATTCTCCGCCGCTGCGGCTCGCCTGGTTTCAACCTCATGGTCAAATTCCTCGGCGAGGGCGTCTTCCACGGTGTCGCCCTTGATGCCTCGCGGCCTGAAGTTGAAGAGCAGTCCGAACGGAGTAGTTTTAGTGGCCTTGTGGAGCGTATTGTTTATGCCCCACATCACCTGAGGCAACGCAGAGTCCCAGTCTTTGCCGTTTGCATCTTTCGTCAAGCTTGCCACTGCCGGGGTTATCATGCGATTATATCTTTCGACTTGCCCGTTAGCTCGCGGAGTGGCAGTAGCGTTTTTGACGTGCACGATGTTGTAAGTTTCGCACGCTGCTTTGAATTTGGCACTTGTATAAGCAGTTCCGCGGTCCGTGATCACCATAGCCGGTGGGCCAAAGATTCCTGCCACATCGTGTAGAAACTGCGCCGCTGGTGCAGCTGATGTGTTGCGGACTGCACGCAACAATACGAACTTTGTGAAAGAGTCGACGACCACAATTATGTAGGCGTTTCCGGACTTGCTTCTTACAAATGGGCCTAGGTGATCGATGTGTATTGATCGAAATGGCTTGTTGCCCTTGTCAATGCTGTGAAGTTTGCCCGGTCTCTTTCCAGATCGCGTCTTGTGGAAAAGACATTCGATGCAAGAAGCTATGTATCTTCTAACGTAACGCTTCATGCTGGGAAACCAATACCTTTCCCTAAGTTTCTTCAAGGTTTTCTCCACTCCAAAATGGCCAATGTCATCATGACATGTCCTGACGATTCTCCAGCGAGTCTGGTTCGGAACTACCCACAGCAGTCCTTCGTTAGAGTCGGTTTCTTGGTTCTTCTTGAATACTATGCCGTTACGCAACCGGTATTCGTTTTTGACGCGCCTGTCTTCTTTGGATAGGTCTTCTTTTTTTTCTAGCCTTTCCTTCAAAGCTTGAACTTTTGGATCATTCAGCTGGGCAACAGTTAGCACGTCTTCTGTCGCTATGCATGTTGCAAGGACGTGAAGGCCAGGAACGATATCCGTCTCTTCTGGGGGGTCGTATGCAGAGCGGCTTAGTGCATCAACATGAGCCATTGCCGCCCCCTTACGATATTCCATGTCGAAGGTGAACTCTTGCAGTCGCAGCCACCATCTGCCAATACGGGGAAGCAGATTCCTTTTGCTCATCGTTGCCCGTACTGCGTTGCAGTCAGTGACCACCTTGAAGTTCATCCCGATTAGGTACACTCGAAACTTTTCTAACGCCCAAACAACCGCAAGCGCTTCTAGTTCGTATGAGTGGTATCTCTCTTCGTAGTCAGTTGTACGCCGGCTTGCGTAGATGACAGGATGAAGCTGCCCATCTGCTTGTTCTTGCAGAAGTATCGCTCCTAGGCCGTCTTTGCTGGCATCCGTGTGCACCTCTGTTCTTGCGTCGAACGCGAAATGCGCCAAAACTGGCCTTTCAGTCAACTTCATCTTCAGTTCAGTGAACGCGGCTTCGTGCACTGAAGTCCACTTCCAAACTGCGTCCTTAGACGTCAGTCGCGTTAGAGGTTTAGCGATGCTGGCGAACCCCTTTACAAATCTTCGAAAATAGCTTGCCAGACCCAAAAACTGACGCACCTGGTGTACATTCGTTGGTTCGGGAAAGTCAGCGACGCTCTGGATCTTTAAACTTCCGGGTCGCACTCCTCTGGCAGAAATGTCGTAGCCAAGGTAATCGACTTTCTCGAAGAAGAAACGGCACTTGCTTAATCGCAGCGTTAATCCCGCTCCGCGGAGGACATCCAAAAGCATTCTCAGGTGGTCAAGCCCCTCTTCCACGGTCGTTGTGGGCAGCAGGATGTCATCCATGTAGGCGAGAGCCACTGTGTACCGTAGGGGACCCAGTACAGCGTTGATCATTCTCTGGAACACTGCCGGTGCGTTGGCCAAGCCAAATGGCATTCGAACGAATTCATAATGGCCGTCTGGAGTAACGAACGCAGTCCTGTGTCTCGATTCCTCGGTCATAGGAATTTGATAGTAGCCTGACGCAAGATCTAGGCTCGTGAAGAAGCATTTCCCTCTCAGACGGTCCAGTTGATCCTCAATTAAAGGCAGTGGATACCGGTCCTTTTTTGTGACACGGTTGAGAGCACGGTAGTCCACGCAAATTCGTTGCTCCCCTGTCTTTTTTCGCACCAGTAGGATAGGACTTGCATAATCCGATTTGGAGTCGACAACAATGCCAGCTTGCTTTAGTTCTTCAATCATTTCTTTTGTGTGTGCCCGTTCGGCGTAAGAGAGTCGGTAGGGACGAAATTTCACTGGCTCCAGCGTTGTTAGCTCAATGCTCATTTCAGCGGCATTTGTGCAGCCAATCTCTGAAACGGTGGTTGCGAAGCAGTCCCGATACTCAAAAATAAGCTGTTCGAGCTTTGCACGTTCCTCAGGAGCAACACCAGGACCTACTTGAATCTCTTCAAAAGAAAACATTCGACAGAAGTCTGTCTGGTTGGGAAATTTAATGTTAGGAGAAGGTAAGTGACGCCAACCAAGTAAAATACAGGAAAAACACGACGTTTCGGGACCGGCTCGGCCCCTTCTTCACGGTGTGACTACGGGCGAGCGCAGCTTGGCTTTTTAAGCCCCTGTGTGGAGGACCTGCGGGTCAATGGCCGCAGCCCATGGACGTAGGATGAGGGGAGAGTCCCCAGGGAACGATTAACATTCTCTCGTGTTTGCTGTATGTGCCACGACTCGAGTAGAAGCCTCCTGCGTGGGTTAGCTTCCGTTTCCAATACAATGGTGCTGTCGAAGTCAATTGGGTGGTCACACCCTTCACAGTGTTCGGCCACGGCGCTGCGTTGACGATTCATGTGACGGACGTCCGCTTTGTGTTGGTTCATCCTTTCCGCGAAGTTCTTCGTTTCCCCTATGTACGACGCCGGGCAGACGGAACACGGAATTTTGTACACGACGCCCTGGGCCTTTTCTCTGGGCTGCCGGTTTTTTGGGCGGGGGAGAAGGCGACCAATAGTGCTGGTCGGTTTGTGCGTTGTCAGCACCCCTTCTTTTCCGAGAATGCGACCGAGCGTCTCGCTCACGCCTCTCACGTAGGGAATGCAAACACGTTTCCGCTTCTGGCATGCGTCTGAGGAAATAATAGACCGGATTTTGTTTTGCCTTTCTTGCTTCCTGATAATGCGCCGGATGAATGAGCTTGGGTAGAACGGCTACCCAAGCTCATTCATCCGGCGCATTATCAGGAAGCAAGAAAGGCAAAACAAAATCCGGTCTATTATTTCCTCAGACGCATGCCAGAAGCGGAAACGTGTTTGCATTCCCTACGTGAGAGGCGTGAGCGAGACGCTCGGTCGCATTCTCGGAAAAGAAGGGGTGCTGACAACGCACAAACCGACCAGCACTATTGGTCGCCTTCTCCCCCGCCCAAAAAACCGGCAGCCCAGAGAAAAGGCCCAGGGCGTCGTGTACAAAATTCCGTGTTCCGTCTGCCCGGCGTCGTACATAGGGGAAACGAAGAACTTCGCGGAAAGGATGAACCAACACAAAGCGGACGTCCGTCACATGAATCGTCAACGCAGCGCCGTGGCCGAACACTGTGAAGGGTGTGACCACCCAATTGACTTCGACAGCACCATTGTATTGGAAACGGAAGCTAACCCACGCAGGAGGCTTCTACTCGAGTCGTGGCACATACAGCAAACACGAGAGAATGTTAATCGTTCCCTGGGGACTCTCCCCTCATCCTACGTCCATGGGCTGCGGCCATTGACCCGCAGGTCCTCCACACAGGGGCTTAAAAAGCCAAGCTGCGCTCGCCCGTAGTCACACCGTGAAGAAGGGGCCGAGCCGGTCCCGAAACGTCGTGTTTTTCCTGTATTTTACTTGGTTGGCGTCACTTACCTTCTCCTAACATTGAATCTCTTCGCTCGGTATCATTAAGGGCTGGACAATGCTGGTGTCCGACTCACCCTCTCGTGGCGATGCATCGTCTGGGTAGCAAATTTCCGCTCGTGCGACTCGTTCGTTCTCTTTGATGATCAGTTCATGATTGGAAATGTTCATTATAGGGACTATTGTTTCGTTGGTCCCGTCAACGCTGAGGACACAGCGTGGTATGCAATGCTCTCGACCTTCTTGACACCTGAGCTGCATGTCCACGAAGACATCTGAGCGTGGTGCGCTACCAGTGGCGTAGAGCTTAACAAAACCCACGTATTTTGGGGGCACAACCGTTGTTTCCTTCGCCCATAGGCACACAGGTCGTTCTGGGAGCTCTGGAATTTCAATGGACTGAAGCGTGTCGTCTCTATTGTCCTCGTTCCTGTGCTCCTCAAAAATCCGCACTGTGTTCTTCCGCCTCACAATCGTGATGTGTGGTTGCTCGGTGAAAGGTTGGCCCACAAGTAGGGGTATGGACTGTGACGCGTCCGGCACGACCAGCACGGGAACGTCCGCTGTAGCTTGGTCGACCGTGAGGGTGATGTTCGTTTCCCCACACGGTGTCACATGTCCGGACCCGTAGCCCCCGATAGTGAACGGCTTTGTCAACTTCGTGTAAGCGACTCCGATTCGGTTGGCATCCTCCTTCCGCAGAGTTACGCATTGGCTACCGAGATCGACGTATGCTCGTATGTCGCAGCCGTTCGCTTTCGCCATCATAAAGTACTTTTCGTTCGCCTCTTCAGCGGCTCGGAGGTCAAACCCCAACGCGTTCTGAGCGACGCGCGCTCCTCTCTCCGTTTTTGCCCTGCAGTCTTTTTCTCCGTGGCCCACTCGTCCGCAAGCGTTGCATCTCGCCTTTCGCTGTGGGGCCGGGCAATTGAGGGACACGTGACCGTACTCGCTGCAGTTGAAGCAGAGGGGCTCTCCTCTTTCATTCCATGGCGGCTTCCTCCTCGCCTTCGGAGAAAGGTTCTTCTGGTCGGTAGTGTTCAAGGCCGACGCCATTGCTTCGCTTTTGTTGCCATGAGCGTTGGCATATGCGGGGAAACGAGAGTAGTTCGGGGGACCACTTGATTTTGAACTTTTGGAGGCAGTGTTTCCCAATCTTTCTTCGAGGCGTTTCAGGCAGTGCAGAAGGTCTTCCGGCGACTCGTACGTGCGTACGCTCACTGCTCTAATCACGTCGTCATCGTATAGCCCCGTGATGAGGTATTCAATGCAAGCTTCATCTGTGAGGTTGCAACGGCGAGCTTTCGAGAGCTTGTCGTAGTAATAACACTCGATGGGCTCACCGCGCTTTTGCCGTCGCTCCTGCATTTCCCGATGGAGTCGTTGGAATCCCGCTGTCGTGGGGAAGGCGCGCTTAATTTCTTCTTTCCATTCCGGCCATGTTTTGTTGACGGAAGAGAGGGAGTCATACCATGTCTTCGCAGGCCCTTCCAACCTCGAGAGTGCGTTGCCAGATGTCAGCCGGTCGGACCAATGGTAGACTTGTGCCAAGTCGTCCACGCGTCTTATCCACGCGTCTACTGTCGGAGAGCTGGATGACACTGGATCAAACGATGGCACTAACCGAGCTGTCTCTCCCGCGCCGATGATGGGTGTGGCCGCTGCTTGCTGCGTCTGAAGCAAGGCAATTCCGTTGATGGCTTCTCTCACTGCTGCCTGAACGCTGGCCTGCAGGATTTCCGCCACGTTGATCGTTGACGGAGGTATCGGGGATAAGTTTCCACTTGTCACCACGTTGTCGGATCCGCCTTCACTTGAGTCGTCGGCGTCGTCGTTCCCGCCATCGTTGCTCGGTCGTCCGCCATCTTCGTTTGCCATTTCCGTTGAAGATGCTCCGGTGCGGGTGACAGGCATGGTGGGGCTTGCCGGTTAACTTCGTAAGTTCGGGCGAACGTTGACTGTATCCCACTTCTGAATTGTTAGGATAAACGAACAATTCAAAAGACGTTTATTCGTCTTTCCGTTACAAATGAGCTCTGGGTTAACAAGAGGCCGTGTTGCTTCTTCCGTGGCCAACACCTGAGTCTGTTGTTCTTCACGCGCCGCGCCAGCGCTCGTCGTCCTCATCCTCTCCTCACATCACTCTCTCCTCCCACGGGCGGCTCGGGTTGCTCGGACTCAAAGTTCGGGTTGCTCGCCCTCCGGCGAAGGATCTCCGTCGGCGGGGATGAGCTGGCGCTCACACTAAGATCCTCGATATTAGGCAACATTTTTTAGCTTACCTTTTAAATGCAAGCCTCACAAATTACTGATTTTACTCGTTCCCATATAACACTTGAGGGCGGGTTACAACATACTGGTAGGCATGCGACTGGGCTATGTACGCTGAGTGGCTAGTCTAATTTGTATAGCCCAAAAGAAGACAAAAAGAGAGGCTTCTCGTTAAAAAGATGTTCTCACTCACTATCTTGCACCTGGAGAAGTGGACACAAAACGGACAAAATACTTAGACTCACAAAATTCTCATGTAAACAGCAGCCATGCACCATCTCTGTTACTCGCCTTCACGTGAAGAGTATAAAAAAGCGTTCAATATGAATCGCAAGCAGTTATTCAAGGCCCTGTCTGCACGTGCATCGCTATGTCTAAAGGGTGCCTTGTATGCTTCTCCTGCATTGGACGTAGTTAGGGTGTGATGATGATGATGATGGTGATGGTTGTTTTTTACCGCGTTGTCTGTGTAAACGACGTTGGGCCAGTCCTTCGGCTTTCGACACCTGTTGCTCCGACCATCTAAGCTAACCAGGGTGGTTAGCAAACGCAAAGCGAGGTCTAACTGACCATTGGAAAAATTTTCACTGTACTGCGTACTTCCTCTTCACGACACTGCATTCGGAAAGGATATGGCTCCTCCTCCTTAACGTTCCCAGCGCAAAAATCACCTTCGTGGTGCATCTGTGCATCTAACTGTGCATCTTCCTTCGCAACGTCGTTAATCTAAGTAGGCAACTTAAAACCCTGCCTAGCTGGCACAGCCAACTTCGTTCGTATCCTGAACACACACTCTGGTGAAATGGAAAAAAAAAATTATTTTCCAACTTGTTTAAGCACGACCTTCTCAAGCCCAGAGACATTAGAAGGGCGCCACCCTTACCAGCTTTTCTCCAAAATTTGGTGCTCGGTATTCTCGCAGCATTCGCGCGGCCAAATTCCTCCCATGCCCAGTGGCGCGAGAAACAGGGTTGCAGTACTGTGAAAGCTTTTGCAGAAAATCTAGAATTTACAAATTTGAAGTGGGAACTGTGGTCACGCTTACGTGGCCAATTTACTCAACGTTGCCGTTTTCCCCAAACCACGCAATGGACGGACACCGTTCCCACTTAAAGTTGTTCAATTCTGCCTCATCCTGCCATCTGCTGGCCGTCCTGGTTCGCTTGGTTTTTATACTTACTGCCCCGGGAAGTCGGTAGCCCCGGGCTTCATCGCCAGACCACGAAAAATTTTTCTTCAACCACAAAGTTCCTATGAAAGCTGCATTGCTATCAATCAGTCCTTTATTTGGAGTCTACTCTACAGTGGAGGATTCTGCTCAAATCATTGGACTCTCTCGCACTACCTGCGTTTTTATTTAGTTATTTCGAACTTTGTTCTGCGAGAGCAAGAAGACGTAATGACATGCTTTTTCTGCTCTGTCACCACATCTTTTCCGTTCAAATGTAGAGAATTTCATTCGCATTTGTCGATTGGTAGTTGATCCTAACGAAGGCTTTTGTATCTCAATTCGCGAATCTGCGAAACCGAAGAAAAAAAAGTGGTAGGGTTTTAACGTAACTATACAGATTAGACGTGCAAAAGCGTATGTCTAGCCTGGTTCGCTCATGGTTTTGCTTTCCGGGGCTGTCGGCACGTCTGGCGACGATATTAGACTCAGGTTAAGCTCTGATCGAGGTTAAGCTGATCTGATCAGTTCAGATACAGGTACAAGTTGATGGAGAGTACAATGTGCATAACACAGCGCGAGAGAGCGTTGCATTTGAACCGAGGTGTCATCGGCAGCGGGAGTATACTATAGCGTCCTCGTGCAGTGGCCAGCGAAGCTGATGTTTCGCGTCGTTTCGGGTTGGAAACCCTGCATGGGCTATTGCTGTGCTGAATTTAGTCAAGGTCACCTTTAAGATCAAGCTTCACATAAAACCGGAGAGCCAGTTAAACTTCGTGGAGTAGTGCTTTCGCAATAAAAACAATGGAACTACGTCAAACCTCCCACTTAATTCTAACAAGAGCAGCCAAGCACTACGTGCCCTTTTCTGGAATAGTGCTTATGTACCTAACACCAGGTGTACACCTAACCAACCTCTAAGTAGGAGCGTAGTTTCATTTAGGCGAAACCAGTGTTCAAAACCAGGCAGACGTAAGGCGGGCGCTCACGTCGGGCAGGAGCTAAACTTTCCACTTCCTTACACCGAATGCAACCTGTATTGGCCCAGCCTTCCATGCTGTGTCGAAACGCTCGATTAGCTTACCCTGTAAAAACATTCCCAACAACGAAGCCAATCACATACTAAACGAAGATAACTTTTCATAACTTTCACGGATCCTTGAGCCTCCAACCTAGAAGCAGCCAAGCGCGAGTCAAGCGTGGTTGCTTCGAGCTTGGATGCGCCGTGAAGCGCTTCTTTGCCGTATTTTTTTTTCTCGGCAATTTCGCCTCCCGCTCTTTCCAGATAAAGCGGATACTGAAGACACCTCCATCCAGTTATTGTGCTCAGGGAAAATTCATTCTCAGGCTCTATCCGGCTATGTTGACGCTTGTACGACAGCAAAATGAGCATTTATCGCCGAGAAATTTTAATTTCAAAATGTTGCCGCAAGTCAGTTCAAAATCCTGACATCTCTGCCACCGTTTTGAAGTGAATGGCGGAGAGTAGCGTAGCCTCTGGAATCCACGCAAAAAAAAAAGAAAAAAAAAACTGGTGTCGACCCATGCATTTTACTTTCGAAATCGACTGGGGATGGCGCCACCTGCATTTCTTTTTAACGCGATAGCATCACAGGCCCCGTCAAAGGCCGGCGTTGTCAGCGTTGTGAGCGAAAAATCACGAGCACGGCTCTGGCAGGTGGTGCCCAGAGAGCAACCTAGGTGACAGGGTGGCCTCCTAGGTCACGTGACCTTCCGGCGCCATCACAACCTGCCCATCGAATAGAGAAGAAACGGCCCACTTTGGCAGGTGGAGGTTGAATTAATGATTGTTCGCTCGGGAAGAGGAACCTGGTCGCACAAGGTCCACCGCTGGCAGCACCTGCCATCGCAGGGCAGTGGCGCATCGCTTGACCGCTGCACCACTGCGCCAGGAGGGGCATGAGGACTCCCAGGGAGTCTATGAATGTGAAGTAGAGAATTACCTTCTGTATTAATGGAAATTAACGCATTAGGCCATTAGCTTAAGGCTTAACGCATTTGCTTAAGGCGGAACTTAAGTGTCTGCTCTAATTTTTGAGGACTTGTATAGCCCATAAAGGCTTAGTTTTCAGCGAAGTGGTGTCTTCGTGATTAGTGCGCTGTACGCTGTCGATACAAGCCGACTTTTATTTGTCCTCAGCGTACCTTTAGTAAAAGAGAAGCAGCAAACTCTAACTCCCGTCCATCGCAAAAAAAAAAAACAGGCTGCGCGAAATGGCATAGAAATGACCCCTTGATCAACCTCTCGGCAAGCGCCCGCTTGAGGAACTGGTTGAATTAGGCCGGTTACTGCTACCGCCAACTTCTTCAGGACGAGCAGCCGAATTTGATCTTGCGCCTTTTGTTCTCTCCAATTTCTTAGCTCTGACGAATGCGGACCGCTTTTTCCGGGCCACTAATGCCGTAAACAGCACGGGCGAAAACAACAACAGCGACAACAGGCGAAGCGGCAGCGGCGATTAATTCCATCTTAGCCTGCGCAGTGACAGACCATGCGGAGCCCAGCTAGCTTTGCGCTTGTCCTAGCGGCAATGGCGGCGGACCAAGGTTTCTCTCCATCTAACACGCTGTCAGCAATTCCGTGCAGTTCAGATGACGCCGTTACCACGGCCAAAGCTCAGTAGGGAAGAACACAGTCAGGTTTGCTCAGCAACAACTACAACAACTATCAGCAACAGTATCCCAACAACTATCGGATCCTTCTTTTTTGGGGGTAATTTGTCAGTCTTGCGTTCCTTTGTACATCCATACTGCGCTAGATGCTTCTACAAAATAGTCCTAAGGCTCAAAAGTCAATCGGGCGCTATTTTGTGGCGCACAAGAAAATGTTCATCTCCCAACGCTGCCAGCCTTCGTAGCACTGCACGGTACTGACTGTGGGTGGAGTTAAGTCGGCGCATGCGCTGCTGTGCGTGGCGGCGGCGGCGGCAGCGCGCGCGCAAAGCACGCGTGACCGCGTCTCGGTCACGCCGTGCTAGCGCGCGTCGCGCGTCACGGTCACGTGCGTGAAGGCGCAAATAAACGGCCGCCGAAAATCGATTCGCCGCTCCGCTCGGACTCGGTACGAGCCCGGCATGCGCGCCGTGGGGAACCCTCGCGGAGTGCGGAGACGTTTCCTTCTGCGCTTGCTTTTGAGTTGTTCTTGTCGTACATGCTGTGGCGGTTGTAGTTGTCTGCCATTAGTGGTTGAGATGGCCTATGGCGATGCTGCTGCCGCCGCCGCGACGGCGTCTACGCATCCTTGGCTTCCGCGCGCGGGAGTTAGCGGAAGCGACGACTGACCGACAGAGGTCACGCAGCTCGTCATTTAAAGGTGCTGAGGGCCTTTAACATGGTAGAGAGAGACTGCCTTCATGTGCTGCTTCGCTCTTTTTTTGTTATATGCGTTCTGTGATTGCCAATGCGATAACAGCGAAAAGTCTAAGCTTCAAGTGGCTTTTAACATGGCCAAATTTCAACCTTATTCGCATCGCGACATTCAATGTCGTCACGGACTAAATCCTCGTCTATGACCCCAGTGAAAACGAGGCGCCGACTCCCGTCTTCATATTGTATCTTCTCATTCACCTAACTTTAACCAGCACCAAAATGACCTCTTGTTACCACGCATCAGCTCTCAACATCTGAATTATATCTCGAAGCCTAGGTCTCAGCGCTTATGAGAGATGAGGTGGACAGCATGAATATTACCCAGATGCCCATTAGAAGTAGATTACTGAACGCATTAAAATACTTCAGACGAAGTACCACGTTCTTAGGCTGTGAATGCCAGTGCTGGTGATATATTGGGAAGTAGAACTGTACAACACTACCTTTCTTCCCAGTATTAAGTCCTATTCTTTAAAGAGGCACTGAGGGCAAGTTGAAGTGGACCTGTGTCCATAAATGAAGATATTATAACGGCAAAAAGAGCAGACAAGACCACTCTCGCCCTAAAACAGAGCTTTCATCATCATCAGCATCAAAGACAGAAACCGCAATACGGGCGTCATCATCACCAGCCGATATGCAAGTTAGATTTCGTGCGGACACACCACATTTCCGGCGCTGATGCAATAATTGTACGGAGCTGCGCTCAGTCTCCCTTGAGGTATAATTGCCTTCGCACAATTGTTTTGTATCTTCGTGCACGAAAATGTTCTTGCTCTAATCGCAACCATGGTCGGTAAGCTTTTGTGAGCGACTTCCTTACATCATCAAAAATGCCGTTCGGAAATGTATACTACACGAGGGGAAAATAAAACATAAACCGAGAAATTATCCACACCGATAAACTGGTTACTATACACGCACGATGGAGCGCAACTGACTGGCATTTCTAGGTGTCTCCGGTTCGTTCTATTCATTATGACTCAACTAATCCCCGACTCGTATCAGTAAGCAGCGTTGCTTGGGCGACGTAATCAAACCGTCAAAGCAGTGGTCGGCCTCATGACCTTACTAAATAGGCCCTAGTTTACGCATTAAAGAAACTGGGCCTCTATCATGAACAGCTGCACCGACGAACGGCACAACGGGAGAGAAACGACTTCCGCTACCTGATCGATGACGTTCTTACCAGACCGCCCACTCTAGGAGAGAACAGCCAATGGCCAGAGGCTAAGTCACAATGTGGGAGAACAAAGCGAACTCCTTCTATTGGATCCTCGATGGAGGGGGCGTTGGATGACACCTCTAGAAACCAGGGGTCTGATCGCGGTCGATACTCTCTCCCGTGCCACGCAGGGTGCTCATTGGCTGAGCCGTAAAGCCGATTTTTCGGCTCGGAGGAGCGGGCCTCTGACGTCACCATTTGGCGAACCACGCCCGAACCGCCCCCTCATAAAGCGATGAGCAACCCTCAGCCCGCCTACAGCAGCAGGGCGTCCCCGACGCGCTGGAAGAGACAGATTGACAAACGCGACACGCTTGTCAGCCCGGTGCGGGAACCGACCAATGCTGGCGGGCGCCCGAAAGACAGCAGCGAGAGAAGGCCAGCCAGACGGATATAAACGCATCGGCGCGAGAAATGGTCCCCGATCGCTTCTTCTGGCGTTTCCCGAGAGCCACGGGTGACGGATGAGCCGAGCAGCGGGGCAGGGGGCGCCGGAGGAGTGCGCGGTGATGAATGGAGCGGCGTCAGCGGGAGGCCGTTGTTCTCCCGGAGCGCAGCAACCACTGCCGCTGCGCCCAGACCGTGCATCGCACTCGGCTGGATGGAGGGAATATTGGATGGTCCACGTTATGTGAGCCAGCATCACGGAATTGGGAGTGTCTTCGCTTGCGTCATGGTACTTTGCCTAGCTCATCACGGTTCGACACGGGGGCTTGGGTAAACCGCAGATCCTACTACGTTGCCTGCAAGTTTTCTTTGGGCGTGAACATTTACAGTTTGCGCATCGAACTTGGAAAACCTTCTACAAGTGATGGACACTACGAAGTTTACCAAACCACGAGAACGGCGGCGAAATTAAAGTCACTCGAAGTGACTTTAGACCAAATGGCAATCCAGCTTCCTCTAGAGATCTGGAAATATAGTAACTGGAGCCGAGCCTGCCGACTCTATTTCCGTCTCATGATAAGGTAACAATTAGCTGGGCATGTCTTTTTTGCTTTTTTTTGTTTGTTTTTTTGCTCTCTCAGTTGAGTGAGAAAAGTTTTTTCAGGCAACACGTCCCTCATTTCAATGCCAAACAGATCAGTCGGTTTCAGTAAACCAAGCCAAAATGAAACAGCCCGACTTTCGACAGGGACGCAAAGAAAGAGACACGAGGACAGACGCTGCAGAAAACCAAACCCTCTTCGTCTATGGTTTTGCACCCTCATCCCATTCTATACCATTCCTGCCTGCGGAGCATGGAGAGAGCACTCTTTCGCTAGCGACATACCGCGGAAAATCGCGGAAAATGGACGGACGCATTTTCATCCTCATTTGTTCGCATAGAGGAGCATTCGGCAGACATGCCTCCGGCTCGCGCTGTGACGTAAGGCACCGCTCCACGTAAGTGGCGCCACGTCGCGACGATCAAACCAACTGCAGCGTGCAAATGAATATCATTACGAAGCGGCCAACGTAGCTGGCAGTCAAAATAGAGGAGAGATTTGTTCGAAAAGCGGCAAAAAAACACCCTTAGCTGAGTGCAGACGCAAGCGTGAAGCCTTATCAGAAGAGTGGCCTGCATAGCGAGGCACGCGAGCTACTTAACTCGCTGTGAGTGGGCGTGAGTACGAAAGCAAGCATTGCGTGGCTCCTGTGTAACAAGTGCCCTTCTTGCGATAAGGTTACATACGCTGGCTTGCACGCTTGCCTGAACAATGCTTTTCTTTTATGCACGGCATATTGGCAAACACTCCTTTCCGCGGCCCTAGGTAATCGTCGCGCCGCGTAGATTTATGCAATCTATATTGCATCAACGGCTCCTGACGGCTCCATGGCAAGAGCATTATCTAAGCTCTAATAAAGATGTCCGATATGGCTGGCTGATTTGATGATTGTTGTTCTCTTAGACGGTCATATGACCACAGCCAGTTTCAAATTATAGGCAAGATAAAAGTACCTCAAACGACAATTTCGACACAAGGTCTCTTTCCGATCGAACGATCGCTTCTTGAGCGAGCGGCTGCAGCGAATAGCAGAGCCGCGGCAACAGTTGTTTGGTTTATGGGGGTTTAACGTCCCAAAGCGACTAAGGCTATGAGAGACGCCGTAGTGGAGGGCTCCGGAAATTTCGACCACCTGGGGTTCTTTAACGTGCACCGACATCGCACAGTACACGGGCCTCGAATTTCTCCTCCAAAGAAATTCAACCGCCGCGGCCGGGATCGAACCCGCGTCTTTCGGGCCAGCAGCCGAGCACCATAGCCAGGCAACAGTTCTTCCATACTCGCCAGAGGTGCCTGTTTTGTGAGAGAATGAGACAGGGACTAATTACCTGATGAAATTAAGATAATTAGTAACCTTCATCGTCTGCTGCTACGAAGAACCAAAACAAGAGGGATACTAAACAGTCGTACTGATGGCACAATCGCGCTTACTCTCGCCAAGCGAATTGTCTAGCAAGGGCGGAGCTAGAGGTAGTTTACTCATAGGAGGAAGCGAGATGAACCGGAACCACTGCTGCGTCTGCCGTTTGTTTTGGCTCGTCGTACCTGCTGACTATGTGGATTTCAGATAATTTTCATCCAATCAAGCAAGCATTCCACTCAAGCGTAATATGAAAAAAAATGAACCACCAAACTCTGCGACACGCGTCAAATTATAGCATGAATATGTTAGCGGTTTAGCCAAGAGAAACCTTTTACAAGGTGCAATTAGGAATCCAAAAATCTCTCCAGTTATATATTTGGCCGGGTGTACAAACGTAAAGGCGCTATAGTATGCTGCTTGGTGAAGGCGGTTGACAAATGCCGGCGTGCACAATAACATCTAGACTGCGCCAAAAAACGCCTCTTTCTGGCACCAACCACACCCTGCCCGCCTATATAGTGAGCTTCCGCGGAAATCGTGTCGATGACGGAAGTCAAAGGCAAGTGACAAAAACAAAGACAGTAGATTTGAAACTCGTTGTCGAAAGTCCTGAAGTCAAACCGGCTCCGCCGTTCAGTCGGCAGTCCCATGTCATAATAGGCGGTTTTAGAATAGTGATGCACGCTTACGGGCGCAAAACACAAGCCTTAATTTGCTGGACGTTACGCTGTCGCATCCCCAACTTTAGTTCAGCGCGTGAAAACGCAGATGCAACGATAGAGTCAGCCTTGTGGCGCCATCTGGTTTTTAGAACCGAACTATTTTTGTTAAAAACCCGACACACTTCTTCTGGCTTACGGGTGGCACAATCTTCACTCGAAATAGAAAATAAAGCAAAGTTTCTCGCTCAAACATTTTTTTTTATACGTGATTAGCAAAGCGGAAACCGATTTGGGGTCACAAATTTATTTATTTATTTATTTATTTATTTATTTATTTATTTATTTATTTATTTATTTATTTATTTATTTATTTATTTCAAAGTACTGCAGGCCAGCGCTGGCCCAAGCAGGAGGGGCATAAGAAAACACAAATTACAACACCACGTGAAAGCATTTCATGTGACACACAGCAAAAATGGAACTTAAAAGATGAACATAGCAACGACAAAGAGAAATACATGCTTAAAATTGAATACAGGAGAGTCACTTCCTTTTTACCGAAGCAAAAATGTTTTTAGCGCCTGTTCTACGCCAGAAGAGTTAAAGATCGATTCAGGGAGTGCGTTCCAATCTGCTATTGTTTGAGGGAAGAAACTGTGCTTAAATGTAACTGAAATCGCAATACCAACAAACAATTCTCTCCGAAGCGAGGGGTCCTGCTTTGAAGAGTGCCGCCATGTTGGAAAGGTCATTCTGGCATGAGCAAAAGCCACGCAAGGTGAACACGGAAATAGCGTATGTAACGCTAGCGTATGGTAAGTCGACTTTAAGTAGGGTTTGGTGCACGCGCTTTAGGAAGAGCGCTATTTTTTTTTAGCGTATACTATATATCTCTGCGTATTTCTGCGTACGCAACTTTGAAACTCCCTAGTGGCTGTCAGGGCATCAAGTGCGCACGATACACATGTGCAGCGACTTTAGTAGACGCGCACTAGTCTCGACGTGTCTGCATTTAATGAACTCAGTCATAGATACAGCCTTCAGGGAAGCATGGCTTCGTTATAAGGTTCTGAACTGTGCTGCACAAAAGGAAGATGATTGCTTCCTCATTTCTTCCGGCTCTAAGTAGTTGGTAATAGTTGGAAGGTTAAGGTTTCGAAGATATAGAAAGTTAGCGCACGGCAATACGATTCTCTTTTTTTTTTTTTTCACGATTAGGTTTAGCATCCTTTCCAGGTCATCCACATCAGTCTTTTCCTGAGCTTTCCAGGGATGAGTTATATGTGGAAAAAATGTAGGGAAATGGAATACTTTTTTTTTTTTATTTTGGCCGGTGTTCTGTAATGGTCAATTTCAACCTGACAACAATAAGTTCGACATAGTCGGTGAGTTTTCTCTTTCTGGTAGCACAGCGATAAGGCAAAAAATTCCTCCACGCTATGTGGACACCGCCTTTGAAGCCTCTTTCATCCTCGGGCTCAGTTCTCTGAACCAGACTCGATGCTTCAGTCCATAGCCTGAAGCTGCCCGCCTATATATGAAGAGCGAACAGCGCTCCAAATCTGGGGGCGTCTCTTGTTCCGCGAGGTTGGTCTCTCGCTTCCAGCACTTTGGCTGGGTAATTGCAGCTTGGGTGCCCCGAATTAAGCCGACGCGCGCGGAGGCGAAAAGACGGATTCAGAAGAAAAAGAATAAGCAACAAAAACGCGCCCAAAAAAAGCAGCCGGCCACGAACGCCCCCCCCCCCCCCCCCCCCCCCCCGTTCTTTTTTTCTCGCAGCCTTAATCATCGCACGGCGCATATAACGAACGAAGTTCAAGGGCCTCTCGGACTTCTCACGCTCTTCTAATCCATCGTCGTTTAGCGCCGAAAAGGAATAAAAAAAGGCAGAAAATTAAGAAAAAAAAAAGCGAATAAACTGCAATTGCGCGCCGTCTATTTTGGCGCGCTCCTTTTTAAGGGCAAGTAGGCACTTGCGTGTCCACGAGTGCGCACACGCGTTAAACGATGCGGAATAGAAAAAGGTTGAAGAGGGAAAGAAAAAAAAAAGAGAGCGAATGGCCCGAAATGTGAAGAAAACTAGAAGGCGAAAGAAAAAACTTTGCGGCCGTTTTTCGCATCTTCGCCGTTATTCATCAGTGCTTTGTGCACTTTATTCCGTTCCTTTTTTTTCGGCTCATTTTTGTTGCTTCTTAAATGTTTGCATTGATTATTTTTACTTGAATGGACATACGTTTTTGGCTGTGCCCTCGATGTCACCGAGCCAAATCTGTTTTTCTCATTTCTTTTCTTTTCTAGATTCGCCGAGCATTTGTCCGAAATTCAGAGAGCTAGAGAGCTCCCAGCTGAATGGCGATGCCGCATTGCCGACCGGCGACGCGTTTTCAATGTCCTCGGATCTTTCGCTAACGCTGGAGCGCTTAGCTAGGCGTCAAGAGCTTTCATTTACGGTACCAGAGTCAGTGCTTTTTGCTATAGACACCCGCAGCTTGTTGGCCTGCTTTGGAGTTTGGTTATGTTCCTTTTACGGCTCTTCGCGAGCCGAGAAGACTGGCCGGATTTTTTGTCAGTGCCACACAGGCTGGTTTCTCTCCGGTCCGCTTCGAGCCCTTAGCGGTCGCCGTCAACGTCGCTGTCTCGTCTATTTTTTTTATGCTTCTTTTTATGTTTCGTTTTTATTTATGTCTTCGTTTATTCTCGTCCGGCAACACACCTCCGCACAACGCTTTTGTAGGCGTTGTAACTTTTCTAGGAGGATAACCGATATTGGTTTACCTTGGTTGCTTTGCACTCAGTCACTCCATGCTACCGGGGTAGATAAATTGCGGTGTGTACTTAAAACCTGTGTTGAAGATGCAGAATAAACCATGCTTGCTTTTGCGCCATCTGGCTTGCTTTGAACTGTAAGCGGTGGAAATCTTTTGAGGATGACGGCAACGGCATTGGGCTCAGTGCCAGAGTTGTACGCAGCGCCTTGCAAATACATAAAACATTACTTGCAATAAATTACATTTTCTACGGATTCTGTAATGCATTGATTAATTTTTGCAGCTTTAGCGTTCTCAGTTACCTAATTATTTTTACCCGCAATCGATTACTAGTAATCGACTCGTTTCCAGTCGGGAAACAAGTTTTAGCCGCCGGTATATCTTTGAGAAAGTGAACTTGGGGGCAAACACTAGTGTTAGCGCGGAATATTCCTTCGCGCTACACCGCAGCTTAGCTGGTCCCACGGGCCAGCCAGTATGGGAGAACGCTCTCACAGCGTGCGGGGGGCAACCACATCGGGCGGTTGAAGAGTTGAAGCTCGTTCTCGGTATTTACTCTGAGGGCATTTTCTAGTCCGTCTCTGCTGTAGAGCTTCAAACCCCAAGGTGTCTATGCAAGAGGCAACCAGACGCCTCCACGGTGGCGAATTTCATTCGTGATAAACGGAGACTCACAGTATTAGCGAACCTGTCTTCAATCATGAAGAAAAGTTTGAGCAGAACAAATTTAAGTGGTGCTTGCGATTCGGCTAGTTGCAACAAACTCTATCATTTTAGTATCGTCCTGCTTACAACTACGAAAAAAGACGCACACAGGTTAAAGGACGAGGTACAGTTACGCACTTAACCACACCTGTCGGTCTCCAATTACCTGTATCCGTCTTTATTCTTATTTACAAGCAGCGCACTATAACATTCATAAGTGAACATGAAAGCCTCATTGTTTCTTTTTTTGTAGATGTTTGTCAAAACGCTTCTGAGTTATGTTAACAAATTTTTTGCGGATTTTCGTGGTGGTTATAATGCGAAATTCTCGCTTTGCGCACGACTAAGGGAAAACAAAATTATTACAGCTAAAATATTCACTCTGAAAAGGACAGTGAGTAGTGTGATAAGCGAAAAGTAATGACAGAAACGGCGCAGCTTATTGATGTCCTGAAAATCTCCGTCATATGATTATATATTCATTACACGCATCAGTGCCAGCACGGTTACATTAAAGTGATGCCTGATGTCAACTTTCGAAAGTGCTTGAAACAGACGCCCTAAGTATACTTGTCCTTTTCCATGACTTTTTCTTATATAATGCTGATGTGATGTTTCATTATAATTAAGGGCCAATGTACCCTAAATGTTGTTAAGCGCTCTACCTTGAATATTAATGATTAGGTTTCCCTTGACAGTTCCTTGAGAATAACGTAAGCCGAAGGAAAATTGACGGCTGAGAAGTTTAGATTGAGATTCAGTTCACGTGTAGGCAACTTATTACCTCTTGGCTTATCATCAGACCGCGTTGCGAAATTTGAAGGGCGTACCTCAATAAATTTTGAGTGTTTTAATTTGCTGGTCACTCCACAAGGACTCAATTAAGGGTCTATTAGGAGCCAACGTCCGTTACATTTTAATAAAGATCAGCTTCAGGGAACAGAAAAGGGGTGAGCGGAGCATCTGCGTCATTTCTTTGGTCACTACTGTATCATTTCAATGGAGGGATGAGATTGAAGAGCACACGAATAGTCAACCACTCATTCTTCTGGCACTGCCTGTGCGCGCCCCGAAAGCCCGCCCATTCTTAAAAAGCGAGGATCAACGAGGAGCAAGTTCAACCGGTTTCCGCTGGCTGGTCATTCGAATGCCTACAAATTTAAGGCATACGGCATCTGGTCATATAGGTATGCAGGCATACGTTCTCTATAAGGCATGTTGTTGTCATATGTGGGCTCGATGGCGCATCCTCATATAGGCATATACCGTATAGGAGTATACTAACCTAGATTCTTAAGTAGGCATCCAAATAAACGACAGAATGCTGTGATGTATATACCAGAGAAGTTACCCCACAATTCATCCTGTCCACATTCAACGATACCCTGGCGGGTGAAGTGAAGTATACGTTCCGAGAAATATGTAGCGAAGAGACGACAGTGGCTTCCATTGACGCAAGCGCCCCCTATGCGTCATTAAGTTATCGACCGTGCTGCTGCCCTCCGGTTACTCTTCATGCTTTGGGGCTCTAATTATAGGTACGCAAACCTATTCCACTATTTCCTAATCGCTATGGCAGTAACTGCTAAGCGACGTTGGACGTCTGCTACGGACGTGCTCACTACGGTCGCCACTGGTCGTCACATAGTAGCGCTCACACCGTCTGCTTCCAGTCTCCTGTGAGGAACTAATTTCCTTCGTTGCTAAGATCGCTCACATTTACACCCTATACTGTTACCGTACGGCACCAGCAACGCAAGCGCACATGCGTCCATGAGCGCTGTGCGGGCCAGATGGGGGTGCACCTACCGCCTGGAGGCCATGTGCGAATACGCTGTTGGCACCTGGAAGTATAAGGTAAAGTTATAGCTAAAGACCGCTGTTGTGCTATTAGGTCATCTGCCCGGCGAGAACTTTTTTTCCTGTGTAGCTGGCTTTGCCTGCAATGTGCGCGCATTGCAGTAAAGCAAACTGATCCAATGTTCGCACTGCGGCAGTGTGTATTCGAGCCACCTGAACTCCTGCCAGACATATGAAAAAGAACAGTCATGTCGCTAGTAACAACACTAAGATGTCACGAATGCGATGCGCTGAAGGCGTCGCCGCTCTTCAAAGGTAAAAAAAAAAGAAACAAAAGCCGTACTCTAAAGAGATGAGTACAAAGAGCACATTTCATCCCCTTGCTGCCCCATCCGGTAGATATAAAGACATTAAATACTTTTATGAGTGGCTTCAAGACCCAGTTATAGTGTGTTCGTTATCAGAAGGCAGCCGGTAAAGGCATTGACACCGCATCGCTTTAAGCAGCGTGCCTAAAGGCGTGCATCGCGCATACGATTTAACTGTAAGGAGGCCGTGTGTCTACAACACGATGGGCTACCAGCATTAAAGTTTTCTTCTGTAAAAACGCCAGGCCTACCACGCTCCCTTGATGATAACTACTTTGGATAACTGTACGAATGACAGCACTGACACCCCCCACCTCGACCATGTGGCCAAGAATGGCGCGTAGTCGAGCCGTCCTCCCTCGTCCCTCCTATTAAACATGCCCACCGAAATAGGCCTCAGCGCAAGAATATTTGGTTCCGAGACACGAAACGGCGCTGTTTTCCCTTCGGAAAGCTCCCCGTTTAGGCACTCCTCTGAAATGTCGCACAGGGCTGGCACGAACGACAAGAGAAGTGAAATTGCGCAATGCGTTGACGATAGCTCCGTCCGTAGCGTATCCTCTCAAACCCCAAGGCCTGTGTTCCTTTTTTTTTTCTTTTAGAGCGAAAATCTCTACTCCTCCCATGCTAAACCTGAAGGTCATCTGGCTCTAACATCTGACCTCTAACGGGAGGCGCGCCGCATGTGCAAAATCGCGCGTGGCAGGTGCCTCGATCTTCTCCTTCATCGACGCCATAGCTGCGCGCTTAGCTGTCACGTCCGCCGCTACTCTGGCTGCTGCTCGCCCGCTCGCGTGTTCGCCAAATGCAGCCGGTACAGCCAGCGATGACAGCGCCGCCCACCGGCAGGTAGCAGCCACCATTAAGGCTGGTTATAAATATTCATTCAGAACAACGGCTTGACGTCGCCGCTATGGCGCAGTGGATTAGAGGCACGTGTTGCGTATGGAAGGTCGGCCGTTCGACTCCGCTCTCTGTACTGTAATTTTATAGTTTTTTTATATCATTTTTAAATTTTATTCCCTTTTAGGTCGCAAATCGTGATGCTTAGTGGCATATGACGCCATTTAAGATTTTAAAGACATTTTCTGCATACTATTACACAGATTATTCACAGCGCTGGAATATCAGTTTTCAATTTAAAATAAATATTACATGGTTAGTAACAATAGGTTGGTATAGACTTTTAAGCATTATTTAGGGAATAATTATCCCTTTTAGGTAAGCCGTTGTGACAATCTTCAGTCACCGTGATCAATTCACCGTGGTTTCAAGCCTTGTGGCTGTACAGGCTGCAGTTGGCGAATACGCCGCCCGCTCCTCCTTGCCAGTTGTGACAAGTGATGTGTCACGTGATTCGCTCTTGCGCTTGGCAGTCACGTCTGCTGCTGCACCGACCGCCGCTCTGGACTCTTGCTCTTGCACTTGGGGCACGTGATGCATCACGTGACCTTCTCTGTCTGAAAAAATTTGCTCTCGCTGAAGTCTTGAAAAAATAAAGATGAACCAAAGCTAAAACGGGTCTAACTATGCTTAACAGAACTTTCGTGCTGTATGTCCTGGCTCACCTGAGTTGAGCCACAGCCACTTATTCTCCAGAATAAAAAGCCATCTCAGCGAGCCGACCGTCGCCTCCACTGGGCTCATTCCCTAAGCGGAATAAATCATACACCACGTACGCCCGTTACCGAAACCTCCTCGTCAATTCCCGCAGTTCACACAAGCGCAGGCACACGGGAATCGCGGCCCTGCCCCCGCGCTCCCATCGCCAACATCGAGCGATCCGTCTCGATCAGTGGAACGCCGCCGCGCCTAGGTCGAGGCCGAATTCGATACCAGAGCCCAATCGCCGTTAATTTGCCGGATCAGCCCGTGAAATTCCTTCCTGCCCGTTTCATCTCTGCCGAAGGTTCCCCTCTTATGCAGTCCGTTTCTCGTATCCCCAGAACGCCTGCAACGCGCAATTCGCCCACCGCGTTCACCTTCTAATTCCGTCTCTCATTTTTACTTTTATTTGAAAGGAAATTCCTCTTTTCCTCTGGCGAATCCGCAAGGACTTTCTCTTTCGCTGACCCCCATTCGTGTCTGTTTGTTTAGCCCTTCTCGCCTCGCTTTATTTCCTCGAGTGTGAGCCGTGCCTCTCCTCCGCTTCCCTTTCCCTCTCCTCAATTGACTCAGTACACCCCTCTCGCCGCGGGTCAGGTGCAGTGCCGCTCAGTGCCAGGGCTGATTGAGAGCTGACGCCGGAAGCCACGAACGCGATTTGTACGGCGTGAGTGCCAAGAGGAATAGATCAAAGGGAATGCCGCGCTGTACGCTCATGGCCACCGCCACGGCATCGGTGGTGAGCGGACGTGACGACGGAGGCGTCGTCATTTACGCCGATCTCACCCTCCTCTGCCCTCCCTCTCCGCCTGTCCTTCTTCTCAGAGATTTTGAAAAGTGGTACTTCTAATGTTATATGCGCAGCGCAGCAGGGCATGAACTTAATAATGTAAAAGCATACACAGCAGTGATACTAACGAATGATGAGTTGGTGGTACAGGGTTGGTCAAAAGTTGCCAGGCCACAGGGTCCGCTTTGAAGCATTACAGCCGGTCACATAAGATATCTGTGAATCTACGAAGGCTTTAAGAGGTAAAAAGAAATGCTTCTCCGGTCCCATTGAGATATATTTAGCTTCGGGAGTGTTGTAAATGCCCTCTAGATGGCTCAAAAGCATTACCTGTGGCCTGGGAACTTTTGACCACCCCTGTACATCATGGCTGAATAAATATGATACCAGTGTGGAGATTTATACTTAGCAAATAACAACGTAACGTCCTCAAAGCTCGATTTCTCATTTCAAGTTTGTTCTTGTTTTCGATAAATTATCTTATCAGCAGGTTGCAGCACTCCGAGGGAACGCTTGGTTTATCAAACAAGGCACGAAACTGCTGTTCGCTGCATTGCATATCATGTATATCAGTCGGCAATGTGGCGGTGTATTCGTTCCGTGCACTGCATAGCAAGTTACCGTGAGCATGACGACACGTGACGAAAAATAAAAGCAGGATGCAGGGGACAAGAAAACCTTTTTGGCGATCGCCTCAAAGTTCTCGTAGTGCCCGTCTTTCATGTGAGCTACAGTAGGTGTAAGGACCGCTTTGTGAAGCGGAAGGGTGACTTCCGCCCTTCCGCTTAACCGATGGTCGTTAAGAGTAACGGAGCGGATGCCTAGCTAAGGCAAGCGTAGCGGGGGGCGCCAGAAAGTTTGGGGCTCGGATGAGATTAAGTTTGCGGGGATACGGTGGGCGCAGGACAGGGTTAATTGGAGAGACATAGGAGAGGCCTTTGTCCTGCAGTGGGCGTAGTCAGGCTGATGACGATTATGATTCTGATATAAGATGGCGCCAGATTCATCGCTGCTTTTCCTATCACTCTTGTCCACCAACATGCTGAAGCTGCCACTTTTTTTTTCTTTTTTGCGCTCGGCTACTGAGCCGGTAGGCCCGGGTACAATTCCAGCCGCGGCCGCAGCGTTTCGTCGGAGGCGAAAGGCAAAAACCACCCGTGTGCTGTGCAATTTCAGTCACCGTTAAAGAACCTCATGTAGTCGAAATTCGCCTACAAAAAAAAAAAAAAAGAGTGCTTCGTGCCGCTAAACAGTCCATGCAGTATATCAATAGTTTTACGTGTTCGAACAAAAGCTACCACACAAGTCCCGAGTCACCATCGCATGGACGGTTCAACTCGATGAACCCTCCATGCGTAGGAACGCGCGCCACTCGAAACCAACGTTGCTGAGAGAGTGCCGCCTTGGAATGCGCTACGCTTTTCTAGCAATTGATTCCATGTTTGCGCCTACTCTGGACGGTGAAATAGGCCGCAAATTTTTCACTTCCAATTTTCGCAGCAATGACTTCGTCTTTGCTGCCGAGAGAGACAGGTAAAACTTTATTGGTGTGATGAGCCAGTTGGGCGGACTGCTTAGTTCAGTACTCCGGTGGCGGGCTTGCACTTATGTCTGGACCCATCGGATGGTATGACGGTTGTCCTCCGGACTAGTGCTAGTCAGGGCTGTCTCCCACCGCTCGTGTGAGGTCTGTGAAGTTCTGAGGAGGAATGGTTTCCTCACGCAACTCCAAGAAATGTGTTGGTCTGTATTCGCCTCCAGAATGTTGCTTCTTCTGTGGTGCGTTTAATATGCAAAGGGGGATATTTCCTGCGGTTCAGTCGAACGATTTCAAGCCGTTCACCGTAGTTTGGTGGTAGAGGGGTGAAGTAAGGGTAAGGAACCACTCGGCTTGTTAGCTCGCGAGCTATATCGTCTGCCACCTCATTGCCTTTAGTCCCTTCATCGCCCAGGTTCCACATAGTAATGCTATGGGAGGGGTGTAGAATGGGTGAAAGGCCCGACGGTAAGAGCAGGGCAGCCATCATTTTTGGAACTCTTCCTTTCATATAATATTGGCAGGCCGACAGTCGAATCAGTCATTGTTTCTGATCCCGGAGCCCGATACTGTCGGCGTAGATGAGCGATCTAGCCGCACCTCTGCCTTTGTGGATTTTTGGATGGATATTAATGAGGAGTTTAGCCACCGTGATCTGCCCATTTGTGTTTGCAGGAAGGGAAGTATTTCGTCAGAGCTGACGTAGATCTCCTCGTGTAGCGATACGTTGAAGAACGGCTCTTCCAGTCTCGGTCTCTCGGAATCGGGCCTTCTGAAATGCTGAGACCGAGTCTCTCATCTCATCCAAGACGTTGTCGACTACAAAGGAACAGCAGTGAGACAACAGCCACACAATCTGTTTTTACAAGAAAGGAAAAATACATTCCCTCAGTGTCTTTTAAGGCCACCGCTGCGCGTTACACGAACGGGTAACGTTAAGGGACACGAAGGCTGTAACACGGCTTACAAAACGAAAGAAGGTTAAAGATATCCGTGCATCAATAAAGCGACGTAATTTCACCGGCTCGCCCACAACCAGTTAGGTTCTTCGGAGAGGGGAGAGGGGAACACTTCGTCAATATAACCGGGAATAATGTTTTTTAACTGTTACTATTGTTATTATTATTATTGCTCACAGGGAATAAGCAGAGGTACAGCAGATGCCAGTAGAAAATTCGAGAAAGGACCCTGAGCGCAGCTAAACGTTGGTCGGTATCGACATGATACCTCGTTTTGATCACAAAAAGGCCACTCACATTGAAAACGAAATCATTACAAGCTAGAAGAAAGAAAATAACGAAACACTGATGCCGCCATCCCCGGCAGATTCGGGGAGTAAAATAGTCTGTTTTGGTTTTATGGGATTTAGCGCCCCAAAGCGACTCAGGCTATGAGGGACGCCATAGCGGAGAGCTCCGTATAATTTCGACCATCTGGGGCTCTTTAACATGCACTGACATCGAACAGTACACGGGCCTCTAGAATTTCGCCTTCATGAAAGTTTCGACCAACGCGATCGAGTTCGAACCCGCGTCTTTCGGGTCAGCAGATGAACGCCAAAACAACTGAGCCACCGCGGTGGCCGAGTAAAATGCGTTCGTCAACAACGATTTTAGGCGCGGTTCGCAGAGGACCCGCTACCACGCCATTCACTTCGAAACGGTGGCGACCAGTCCTTTTCGGTAAGGACGTCACGAGTTCCAATCGACTGGCGGGAGCATTTTTGAATCCAATTTGCTCAGCAGTAAATGCGTCTTTTGCTGCCGGGCAAACGCCAACATAGCCAGAAAAACCAGAAAAAAAAATCAATTCTTACTGACAACAAAACTTGGATGGAGTGGTCCCCAGTGGCGCTTTCAGAGGCTCCGGTGAGGTCAGGTCAAGCCTAGTATACAAAATGGCGCCGCTTCAGCGACAAGACACGCGTGACTGGGGATCTCTGAGAGAAAGCCCTCTGTCGCCTGAGCCACACAGGGGTATTGTGACGACGATGACAATCGTTACTATGAGTTGCCAACTGCTCGATCGAGTCGCACGTCAGTCGTCCGGTCTTGAGTAACTTGTTTCGATCTCGAGCCAGTCGGAAGAGAGAGAATGTGTCAGAGCCTTGCTGGAAGGAAACCCTGACATGTATCAAAAGAGTGCACCCTGTCTTTAACGTAAACCTTAACTGGACTAGTCAGGGAGGGCATCCAACGCGCAAGGAGCATGCGAAGGAAGAGGGGTGATAGCGGGAGGGTTATATCGCGTCGCTTCTCGCGGCGCCGCTCCGGCGTCCCCAGCTCGGGGGTGTGGGGGGGGGGGGGGGACCCAGATTCGGGCCGCGCTGGGAGCAATGTCGCGACCTGAATCGGCGCGCATGCGGCCGCTGGAAATAGGGGCGGCTGCTGCAGCTCCGTTCGGAGGTTCGATGACCGCCGCCGCCGAAACGCACGCGCCGCGGGCACGAAGGACCGGGCGTCCCCCCAGCGGAGAGAGTGGGCAGGGGAGAAGGAGAAGACCGCGGGGTGCATACGCACGGCCCGGGAATGAGCTCGGCGAGGCGCGAGCCTTTAAGGCGCGTCGGTAAATCGTGACTTAAACGCTTGACTGACGGGGCTGAAACGGGCGCCGGGCACCTACGAGCGCTGACGTCCGAGTGTCACTTACACGCACTGGGAGACGCACGAAATAAAACAAGGTGATGAAAAATACAGATGCTGACTGCTTGTTGCACTGTTCGAAGCCAGCACGAAGCCAAGAATTCTTTTCAGGAAGGGTCCAAGGTACTTTCTTGTATCAAGTAGGAGGGTGGAGGTACAAGGCTTACAAGGGTCCTGCCAAAAGAACATGGGAGGCGATGAGCTTGATTTCAGGGGGCCCCCCCTTGGATACGTGCTTGATTTGAAGACTCGGGTCATGATTTTTTTTTCTTTAAAACAGCGCAAAAGACAAGGACAAAGATAGAGAAGACACACACAGCGCCGACTTACAACTAAATTTATTCATGAAAAATACATGTATATATACACATGGCAAGATGCGCGAGAGGCGGCGAACTGGCAAAATGCGCAAGAAAGTTGAAAAAAACCTAATAACGTGTCGCCCGCTTTGCCAAGTACGCCCGTTCTTTTCCTGATAGCGCAAGAGAAGGGCTGCTGACGCAAAAGTCACCCAGGGCTGACATCCTTTGGGCTTCAATTATTTCCCTCGTGGTTCTGTCCTTGGTTTTGTTCTTTTTTTT
This sequence comes from Amblyomma mixtum, assembly GCF_055824585.1. Lineage (NCBI taxonomy): Eukaryota > Metazoa > Arthropoda > Arachnida > Ixodida > Ixodidae > Amblyomma > Amblyomma mixtum. The sequence goes on along the minus strand of NC_143012.1, from coordinate 177,581,316 downwards.
GTCTGAGCATGTTATATTTTAATTTGTGCCGTATGTGTGCAGCGCTTAAGCTCCACGCAGGCATGAACCCGAGTTCCTTCGCCGGTGAAGAGTCTGTTACCATGAACTTTCTTTACACTAATTTATCGATATAGAAAGTTATTAAGATACATAGCATACTTTGGCCCAAAAGGGCTCGTGACCACAAGAGTGGATAGGCTTGCAAGTCCGAGAGAAACAGACCATTGTGATGCTTATTTTTGCAGTAAATTAAGATTATAGCTTGCAAGAATACCTACATTATAACAAAAATATTAACTATGCGCACACACACCAGAGCAGACAACAGCAGAGCTTACATTCTAGTATGGGTAATTCATTTTCGCATTGTACGTTAAGTATGCCTGTCATCAAACGTATTTTCGTTTCAGTCATATCGCGATGAATATGAGACAGGACCTAAATAACCTCAAGGTGCATTTATTGTCCAGAGAGTGATCAGCATGAAGGTTCACTCAAATTTAATTCATATGTGCTGGCGTGTTCGTTTAGTTTGGACCTAGGAAGAACGCAGGGTTAACTGTCGTAGATGTTGATTAATCGACATTCAAGAGCCTGTAAACAAGCAGAGCTCTAGAGACCTAAATTGCCGCGTAGACAATAACAAAATCTCACCTCCGAAGCCGTTTAGCGCGCCATTGTCTTCTCTAGTGATATACCTGACTATATCATTTCTTCACCTCTTTAATGACGAAGGAGCTTCCGTTCGGTCGGGCAGCTGTATAGAGGTGATTAAAACTGATGATACATTCCATAGTCTTCCCTCTCCATTCTTTCGTTTGGTCTGCTTCAAGGTCTATTGTTTCTTATCACGCGGGCGATACATTTGCATTTGTAGTCCTCGTTCGGTATTCAACGCCCCAAGCCCAGCGTTCTCCTTTCACTGCACCCTCTTTGAACAACGCTTCACGGAGGAGGTACAGAAACTGCACGCGCTAATATCGATGCATATACCCCTCTTCCCGTTCCCAAAGGCGCGCTACGCATCGACGCCGACCCACGAGTACTTGCTTGCACCTCCCTACGTTTTGTCCACGATAAGGGTGCCGATGCGCGTCAAGAAGAGTTGCGCCGTCGAAAAAAAAAGAACGAAAATGGGCAGCGCATCGCGGTAGCGCACCCAGTGGGCGGTCTGCGATACAGTGCTCTATGCACGGTATACGAGGATGGAGCTGAGCGATCGAGGCGTCGTAGGAGAGGCGCTCATAACCGCGCGCGGCGTCGGCTGTGCGGGAGCGCGCCATTGCGATGCGGAAACAAGGGAACGTGGGTGCGCCCCAAACAAAAGGCGCTACCACTTTGGTAGTGTGGTAGCTCCGTTTGCTGCCGATGCCGAGCGGCCGCGCAGGCATGTCGGGTAACGCCTCCCGGCCCGCGTCCTTGTTTAGAGTGATGAGGAAGAGCTCAGCCGACTAGCCGCCTGCTTTGCGAACCAAACACGTTCACTAAATCCACGCGAATAGATGTATGACCTATAGTGACTGCTAATACGGACTCATAACAGTAGCCTTGTTAGTATGTATGGTTTTATGCACTGACATCGGACAGTGCACTGACACTGACATCGGACAGTGCACTGACACTGACATCGGACAGTGCACGGGTCTCTAGAATTTCGCCTCCATCGAAATTCGACCGCCGCGACCGGGATCGAACCCGCGTCTTTCGAGCCAACATCCGAGCACCAAAAGCACTGAGCCTCCGTGGTGGCTTGATTTTATTTAACGCGATAAATTCGACGCAGTTGAATTTGCAGATTACTATGAACATGTCAAGCGCAGCCTGTTAAGGGAGATCAAGCTATGTGAACAACGACCTGGTACAAATCAATGGAAGCTAAACAAGCTGTAACATTCCTGATAGGCAAACGGCACTGGCCAATCAAGTGGAACAAAACAGATGCTCTGTGCCGTTACCTACCTGATGACGAGCAAGAAAGAAAACGAACAGAACGCATTAAGTTGCGAACCGAGGTATATTATTTGGAATGAGGATATCAATCGGCCTAATCAAAGGAGAAAAATGGCTATTGAAACCATGGTGCAAAAGCTCTTTCATTCCATTGGTATTGGCGTTGCGGCGAATCAGATATGAGTGGCATTACTGTTCGCTTGCTGTTCTTGGTTTCGATAGATTATTCATCTTCGGCAATATTTTCCTTGCTACCAATGCATATATCGTATAGCCGGTGCACATTGCACATCATCATCATTATCCTACTTACGACCCCTGCAGTATAAAGGCCTCTGCCATTGTCGTTCACGTTTTTGCTTTTGAACAATGTTTTTTTAATCCCTTGTCCCGTTCCCATTATAACTGCTATCTTGAAGTGTTGGCACTGCCGTTTTTAATTTTCAGCCAAGCTCGCGATCGCGAGCTTCATGCAGTTCGCCGGAGCAGGAACATAGCAAATGTTTATAATAAGGGAGTAATTACTCATTGGCATCCACCCGAGCGCAGCCATACGGCTGCAAAGGAAAGCTATACAGCTTTCTCAGAAACTTCGTAGTTAAAGAAAAATTCGTCCTGGTCCGGGGTTCGAACCCAGGACCACCGCTACACCGGAGCAGTCGCTCTACCAATTGAGCTAACCAGGACGGCAAGCTTATGGTAGGGCGAGAGCGAATTGATCAATAACTCGAAGTGGGAACTGTGTTGGTCAAATGTTTTTAGGGGAATCCCCCAAGGTGGAGTAGATTTGTAATAAGGGAGTAATTACTCATTGGCATCCACCCGAGCGCAGCCATACGGCTGCAAAGGAAAGCTATACAGCTTGCTCAGAAACTTCGTAGTTAAAGAAAAATTCGTCCCGGTCCGGGGTTCGAACCCAGGACCACCGCTACACCGGAGCAGTCGCTCTACCAATTGAGCTAACCAGGACGGCAAGCTTATGGTAGGGCGAGAGCGAATTGATCAATAACTCGAAGTGGGAACTGTGTTGGTCAAATGTTTTTAGGGGAATCCCCCAAGGTGGAGTAGATTTGTAATAAGGGAGTAATTACTCATTGGCATCCACCCGAGCGCAGCCATACGGCTGCAAAGGAAAGCTATACAGCTTTCTCAGAAACTTCGTAGTTTCTGAGAAAGCTGACCAGGACGAATTTTTCTTTAACTACGAAGTTTCTGAGAAAGCTGTATAGCTTTCCTTTGCAGCCGTATGGCTGCGCTTGGGTCGATGCCAATGAGTAATTACTCCCTTATTACAAATCTACTCCACCTCGGGGGATTCCCCTAAAAACATTTGACCAACACAGTTCCCACTTCGAGTTATTGATCAATTCGCTCTCGCCCTACCATAAGCTTGCCGTCCTGGTTAGCTCAATTGGTAGAGCGACTGCTCCGGTGTAGCGGGGGTCCTGGGTTCGAACCCCGGACCAGGACGAATTTTTCTTTAACTACGAAGTTTCTGAGAAAGCTGTATAGCTTTCCTTTGCAGCCGTATGGCTGCGCACGGGTGGATGCCAATGAGTAATTACTCCCTTATTACAAATCTACTCCACCTTGGGGGATTCCCCTAAAAACATTTGACCATAGCAAATGTTTGCAGTGACTGAACTACGAAAAGAACGTACTTTGAATTAGACGTTGTTACTAGAGTGCACTACCTTTTTCTGTTTATTTTTCTGTTTTGTTTTAAGTTGGTTGGTTGGTTGGTTTATGGGGTTTAACGTCCCAAAGCGACTAAGGCCATGAGAGACGCCTTAGTGGAGGGCTCCGGAAATTTCGACCACCTGGGGTTCTTTAACGTGCACTGACATCGCACAGTACACGGGCCTCGAATTTCTCCTCCAAAGAAATTCAATCGCCGCGGCCGGAATCGAACCCGCGTCTTTCGGGACAGCAACCGAGCACCATAGTCACTGGAAACTCGTCTTTCTACGCTGGCACATATGGCGGCCTGCAGCGTCTTTAACATCTTCACCACTTAATAATCGCAGGTTTCTCAAATCTTTCCCCCCTTCTTCCGAATTCTTCTTTCGCTCCTCCTCAAACTCGTAATAATTCATCCACGAAAAGGTCATCGTTCGTAGCAGTAGAAACATACTTCTCAGGTTTATATTTCGCACATCTTCGCAATTCACCACAGAACTGCGACGATGTCGCTACCATCGCCATTTACACTATGCCGTGGACACAACTTCGACTGACTTCCAGTCTCTCCCCCATTTGCGAACCCATTCAGAATTGTCCAGAAATGTTTTTCGAGCAAACTATCACGAACACGAAGCCTCCGAGGTTGTTGTCGCCTATATAAGTAAGCGACCAACGGCTTAGCTCTACTTCGCTGAACGATGTAAGGCAGTTGAGGGGTACGGGACTCGAACGCGCAGCCTGATCAGCGTAAAAAGAAAACGAAGGGAAGGGGAAAATAAAAGCGACACAAAGTTAACAAAGCGGCTGCCGCGCTGGTCCCTGCTTAACCGCTACTTGCATGTTGAACGGAGGCAAACATTTACCGCTCAGTCGAGGGGAACAGCGGGGAGCCAATCAAGGTCCTTGGCCGTGACCAAGTGGTCGACCGGGCCTGCAGGTGGATGAGTTTGCTCTGAGCAAACCGGCATCGGCTTTGGAGTAGGTTGCTGGGCCCAGTGCACCGATCGGTTCGGATCTGGGCACGAGCGAGACACGGTTCGATCGCTTCTCAATACCGCGAAACTTTTCGGGTTGCTTGCGTAAGGGTTGGTTGCTCAGAAGCGAGGTGATTTACAGCTATCTTGCACGTCATTCGACGGCCCCTACCTCGCGAGGATTATTCCGGGCTTTACAAATCAAATGCGGCGCGGATAGGCTGCGCATTACAGTCAGGAGGCCGACCGAAGTTTGGTAGTATGGTAGTATGGTAGTATGGTAGTATGATAGTATGGTAGTATGGTAGTATGGTAGTATGGTACTATGGTACTGTGGTACTATGGTACTATGGTACTATGGTACTATGGTACTATGGTACTATGGTAGTATGGTAGTATGGTAGTATGGTAGTATGGCAATATGGCAATATGCTAGTATGGTAGTATGCCAGTATGGTAGTATAGTAGTATGGTAGTATGGCAGTATGGTAGTATGGTAGTATGGTAGTATGGTAGCATGGTAGTATGGTAGTATGGTAGTATGGTAGTATGGTAGTATGGTAGTATGCCAATATGGCAATATGGCAATATGCTAGTATGGTAGTATGCCAGTATGGTACTATGGTAGTATGGTAGTATGGTAGTATGGTAGTATGGTAGTATGGTAGTATAGTAGTATGGTAGTATGGTAGTATGGCAATATGGCAATATGCTAGTATGGTAGTATGGCAGTATGGCAGTATGGTAGTATGGTAGTATGGTAGTATGGTAGTATGGTAGTATGGTAGCATGGTAGTATGGTAGTATTAGTATAGTCGCCATAGTATGGTCACCGTAGTATGGTCGCCATGCCGCATTTTATTCCTACGACCGCATCAGGCTCCTTTCCAGTTAGACCTGGAGAGGCGTGATTGCGCCGCCCATACACTGTCCTCATACTCTGGAAAGCCACATCGGCAGGGTGTAGAATTCTCGAGAGCTATTGCACTTTGGAAAAATCCCCTTTTCCAAAAAAAAAGGCCGTATTCTTCAGCAACAACTAAGGAGAACTTAACCGTGTCCCAAAGAGAAGTGAAAAAAAAAGCTGGGCGAATATTCGATGAGGCACCCACTCAGTCTTCGCGACGATGTTCCGCAAACGCATAAACAGAAAAGAAAAAAAAGACCAAAAGGAGCTAACATAGTCTCGCTCTTGAAGGCGTAAGTTCACACCAGAGCATAAACACGCGTACACTCAATCCCGTCTCCCTCTTTCTCATGCACTCCCTCTTGCTTTCACACACACACTCACACAAGCAAACATGTGCGCGTAGCTTCCTGATAGGCGCCCCCGCGAAAAGGTGCAACCTGGACACAGTGTGTCGGGCGCAGACATTCCTGCATGTTCGGCAGGCGTAGCAAATGACGCCGCCTTCCTCCAGCGTCATTTGTTTCGGCGTCAGCGGAGCAAACATTTCTATCCGCACTCCGCCAGTGGAGAACCAACGCAGCCAAAAACAAGAGCGGAACGCAGAGCAACAGTGGCGGCGAAGGCCCCGAAGAGAAGAACGGATTGGCGCACGCACCGACAGCGTCCGCGATGCCGCCGCGCACTGCGACGTGCCGCGCGTGAGAGCACGCCCCCCCCCCCCCCCCCCCCCCCCCCCGATGAGAAGCATCGGCCCCGCTGGTTCTTTCATTTCTTCTCTTGCTGGGCGTTCCTTTATCGGCGCCGCCGTTCGGCAGAGCCAGCTTCGGGGCGGGCGACGCTCCGAGATCTAGTCCGGGAACCACCGCGGGCGACGTCGTCGACGAAGTCGTTAGCGCGCCCTCCGGCTGCCACTGGAGGGATGACTGCGTCGCACGGGAACGCGCGGGGGTTGGCGCACTGTGCTCGGGGCTCGCCACTGTATAGGAGACTGGATCTCGCGAGTCGCTATGTCGCTGTGGTCTTCCTGTAGGTTCTGTTGTTGACGCACACTAACCCGTGCGCTAGTGCAGTACCGTCCTTACCACGATCTCCTTGCTCAGCGTTTCCGAAAAAAAAAAGAGTGGTAGGGCTTTAAAGGGCAACTGAAGCGGTTTTAGAATTCTCTGAGTTTAAGGTGGCCGAATGTGCGAAATGTGCTGGTAAAGCCTGCGAAATCGTTTTGCTCTAGCATTTCAAATGGTGGCGTAATGACCGAATAAAGTCGTCGTCGGTGTTCAGGTTTCTCTGAAGTGCACAGCTATGGGCAGAGGCCCCGATAATGACGTCACGTATGACGGCACTACGTTTCCAGCGAAGAAAGGGTTATTCCATGGAAGAAAACCGACGCCATCGAAGGTGAAGCTCACAATGCATTGTTTGGCGCCATCTGACGACGCACAGCAGCATGCAGGCGCAAGCAGCGGACATCTGAAGTTTCGGCGATAATGACGTCACTGCCGAGTTTCCTCGCACTCCTCCAACGTAGTGAGGAGAAGCCTGAACATCGTCGCGGTTTTAATCGACGATTATGTCACCATTTTAAATGCTGGTGCAAAAATACTTTGCATGGTTCATCTAGAAGCTTGATAGATTCGAATTCTTGAATAACCTCGAATTATCACAAATCCGTTTCAGCTTCCCTTTAACGTAGTTAAACCTAGTAGACATCCAAAAACATACGTTCAGTCTTACCGTCTCTTCTTTCTAGCATTTACATGTGCGCGCAACCGCGTTTATCGCTCTTCAGCCTCACACACTCTCTCTTCTCGGCGGTAGCTGGCGCGACCCTCGTCCCTAAGTGACGTCCTTCAAGTTCCTCGTCCCTTTTTTGCATTCTCCTTCCATCAAAATTAATGCTTCCATTTCCTACAGCTCGTGCGACGCTCCTCTGAACTACCCTGAGCTCACCCGAGTCACTCCGAAGCTTCAGACAAGATTCTTGGTTGGGTATGACGCCATTAAGTAGTGCGATCGCAATAAAAAAACCTAGCCGATACACCACTGTGCCGTCCTAGACACCCTGACTGCCCATAAGCCCCTATCACCTTCTGTCGGAACACGAAAACCCAAACTGCAGAAATGTTTGAACCGTAAAAAATAAAACTGAGCAACAAAAAAAACAATCCGTGGTTTTCCCCGTTAGTGTTGCTTTTCACCAACAGTACTTGCTTAGATTCTGGACGCCCCGAAAACAAGTTTTGCTTTCACTACTGACCTGGCCGTATCGGCTTCACGGACGCTGGACTGGCCATGCATTGTTTTCAGTGTAGTATTCTTTGTAGGCACAGTACAAAAAATGCAGTAAATGCATGTGGTATGTTTCCTCTATCTAGGGTATGTAGAGGGATTTCTGCATGCCCTTTATACCGAATCAAGTTACTTTTCTTGTCATTTAATTTTCCCTTCTTCCATCTTCTGCTAGTTGTTCACTGAGATACCCCTTCGTAGTTGTCTTGGTAAGGGCAAACCTATCGCTTTGGTGCGCAGCACTTCTGTCTCCTTCAAAACTTTGCCTCGTGGCACAATGCGGGATGTTGTGGAAGTGAGGCTTAAGTGAGCGATGGCAGTTCCGCTGGGTCTTGAAATCTCGGCAAAGCCTCCTCATTGGATGGCCTCGATTGGCCGCGAGCCGCAGCACTCAGCTTGAGACATGTCAAACCAGCCCAAAAAGCCATAATGAAAGAGACCGACACAAGTTCGGTATGGTTTGGTATATGGGGGTTTAATGTCCCAAAGCGACTCAGGATATGAGGGACGCCGTATAGTGAAGGATTCCGGAATTTCGGCCACCTGGGGTTCTTTAACGTTCACTGACATCGCACAGTACACGGGCCTCTAGAAAACGAGACAAGTGCAAGTGCATGAGACAGAAGCTGTGATAACAGTTGAAGTTAGTGACAAAAAACGACCGCCAAGTAACCTGATGATGATGGTGATTTTTTTTTATGGCGCAAGGCTTTCTGAGCCGAAACAGCGCCATGGCGCGAGCTATTTTCCTCTTCTCAAGGTGGGGCCAAAGACCGATTTCCTACCGTCATCAGCTTTATCCGATGGAGACGACTGCAGCGACTGCAAATGTTTTTTTTTTTTAGAAGTGTGGTCCTTGATACGAAACTGAACAGATGGCAAGCCCACGCCGCTCGAGCTGGTGCATGGCACTTCAGACGAGCTTCGGTACCAGTTCGTCGGGAATTCCGCGCCACTGACGTTAAACTTCAAAGGCTTTCAAATTTTCTACTCTCCAGAAGACCATGCCCGCCACTCGAGCACGCTACATATCCGATTCAAACTCAACCACATGAAGATGTGCATACGAGCGTGCACCCTTACCAGTTCTATACAGCAAGCTGCATTCTGGCGGAGACCTCTACGGGTGCATCTGAGACCACATAACATTCGAAGAGTGGTATTGACAAGTCTGAGATGTATTTACCTATCTGAGTGACCCAAGTGCAGTCTAGAAGCAAGCAACAAGCAATGTTTCTTTCTGTGAAAGGAATCACAGCGTCCGAATGTAAGCGACGTTGGAATTATTCTCCAAGATAGGCTGTTCCCCAGAAGCGACGCCTATGCGATTCGGCCCAACCGGGGCAGAGCCCTCCGTTCCTTGCAGGCGACCCGTTCTTTCCACGCGGCCAGCCACTCTGCGGAAAGCCCCGTTTCGTCCCTTCCCCTCTCGACCGCTGCCTGCGCCTCTCTCCGGACCTTGTCCCAGTTCGGCCCCTCCAACGGGGTGTTCCCTCCATTGTCCAGGAGCCAAGCGTGTGTGTACGCAGTCCAGCGGCGCTTCTTTCTGCAGGCTTTCGCTTTCTCGCGTTATTCAGCTTCAGCGTTGCTTGCCGCGTGTCCAGATTCATTTTCTTTTGTAAACAGACGAAGATAGCGTGAGAACGCGAGGGAAAATTTTAATGAATGCTTAAGCAGTCGGCCTGGCGAGCGGCACTGCCAGCTCCCTTCCAAGAATGAGGCGGTGGAGAAGCCGCGCCGCGGGAATCAACGTAATAAGGGAAGCGTCACAAACGAAGTGCTTTTCTTTTGTTTATTCCGTTCCCACAGACCTGCCTCGTCGTTAACGAATGAGGAGGTACTGCGAGACGTTTCGCAGTTTTTGAGGTTTGACGCATGGACCGCGGTGAAGACACCTGGCGGCGCTTTGAGAACGGTCGTCTGTAGCTTTGTACAATGTAAGGTATCGGTAGTGTGCGTGGGGTCATCGGAACGCGGCTGGGGGTGCTCAAAGCGAAGCGTCTCCTTTCTTGGAACGCGGCCGCTCGCGAACGCGCCGGCAAGTATACGGGTGTCCCCCCACCCGCGGTACCGATTCGCACACGTGCTGGCACGACCGTGCGTTTATTTTTCTGGAAAGGGTGTTACCTTACGGAAGCTGGAGGGCTGGCCATGCCCTGGATGAACCAACCATGTTAAGAGCGCAACATGATTGGAAGTTACCGAATGTGGGCTGGGCCTTTAGGGCTTTAAAACTGGGCCCCGGAGCCGGAAGCGGGGTTCTGCGCTAAGGTGAGATGCTACGCATCTTCGCCTACGCCGAGTTAGGGGCCTCCCCTAGTGTTAGCCAGTTCCACCTTTTTGTTGTTTCTCCTTTTGCAGTTTAATTTGTCTCGAGTGTCTAAACTTCTGTACGCTGTAAATATCTGTACATAAACCTCAGTTATTGCCTTTCTTTATCCCTGCGTGTCAACACATCTTGAGACCGTCTCTGACGGGGCACCGCTGGTGCAGAGATGAAGCTTCAGTCTTCGAGTTGAAACCAACCGTCTCTGGCGGGGGCACCCCTGGTGCAATAAGGAAGACGAAAGAATCTGTGGAAATTTACTTACAATGTTTCGGCGTTCACGAGATTACTCAAAAAGTGGATTTTGCTTTCGAGACTATGTGCAGGTTACAAGTTAAGTGCACGGATCCCTTTAGCGGATCATAACTAGGAAAACCGTGAAACATTGGTCATTGACGTTTCTACAGTCATCTCACACGATTCCGTTCTCGATCTAGTTGTTTTCTTCTTTTGCATGAATTATTTGACGCTTCATGATGTATTAACAATTATATGACAGTACGATGATGACTGCGTTCCATATAATACAATTAAATCACCTTTGGATCATAACCTTCTTAACAAGTCTCTCAAACTCCTTTAAGCACGCTACAATGCAAGTGAATATGAGTTATATATATATATCAATACGAATTAAAATGAATTAATATCTCCAAAAACTGTGTTCAGGGCGTTCTCCGAGCGCCCATCTAACTTCTTGGCCACATATTACGGCAAAGAGTTCAAGGACACAGATACTTCGTCCTTACATTAACAAAGTAAATATGTCACGGTCTAAACACATTGATTTGATTTTCAATAAATCATTCCAAAGGCTCGGATACTTACGTCGCACTTTGCGTGTTGTTCCGATAGATACCGTGCAAGTTACACAGTTACACTGGTTACATAGTGTAACCCGTGTACTGTGTGATGTCAGTGCACGTTAAAGAACCCTAGGTGGTCTAAATTTCGGACCTCTTCACTACGGCGTCCCTCATAGCCTGAGTCGCTTCGGGACGTTAAACACCAATAAACCAGTAAACCAGATACCGTGTAACTTATATAAAAAATCTTCATCCACCCACTTCCAGAATACGGCTGCGTCGTTTGGAATCTTCATGAGCTCATCGATGTTCAAGTTGACGTCAGTTCAGAAAAGGGCTTCGCGTTTTATATTTCGCCAATACAACAGAGTTTTTTAGCCTTCTTCTCACCTGTCCGGTCGGGGCTCACTCCACTTTCCCCGCGTTGTCTTACTCACTCACTCGGCAACAATTTCAAATTTTCTTTAGGAAGCTATAACGAACTAACCATTTCAACTTTCAAGCCTTGAATTGACTAGTTCAAATTCAGTTTTTATCCGCGCGCTTCTAAAATTTGGGACTTCTTTTCCGGCCATACTCGTGTTCTGCCTTTGAAATAAATTTTAGATACAGGGATATATAGCTCACGCTTACTTACTCTGCGTTTCTTCGTGCTTTCATAGTACCTACAGTGCTGCTGATTGTTACGGTTTGTTTCTCCTTTTTTGTTACCTCCTGCAATAAGCTGATGCGAGGCTGCAGTATGCCATTTGCGCGATAGGTGTCAATGCCTATCTGTACGGGTTTCCATTAATCATGCCGTTAGCGATATGGAGGAGCCTAGAACCAACTATGAGCACCAGCATTGTGAAATTCATTTTTGTTAATCAACGCCTAGAAACAAGGATCGAAAGGCCATTACTTCTCGAAAGAAGCTTTCTTTTTTTTTTTGCCAGTAGCTAACCCCTAGTGTATACGGCTGTTTCTTCCCCTTTTCCAGAGTGGCAGTACTATATTTTGTGTAAAGTGTTATTGATGCCGGCGTGCTGCTAGAGTTCGTTTTGCAGCCCCTTTATTTTAATATTTGATATGCTACACCTGCTGTTCGGTTATTGTACGCAGATCGTCCTCAAGAAGAGCAGTCTTAACAAACGTCTTCTGTTTCGTGTTAGAAAACCTTGGGGTCATGCTGAACACTTAAAATACTGACAACTCTTTTGTACAAGTGAATGGCCTGAAGGCACTGAACGTCCTAAAGGTCCACATGGCCCACAGGGTCCACAGGGTCCACAGGGTCCACATGGTGCACATGGTACTGGTCCACATGGAAGGTCCATATGGCACAGAAGGTCCACAAAGCTCACACTAAGTAAAGCCGAAAGTTGGCCGGGTTGGTGAACGTTCATGATGCAAAAAATAGCGCAAAGAAAACAAGAAAGACGGACAAGACGACGCAGACCAGCCGTTGTCAGCGTCGTCTTGTCTGTCTTTCATGTTTCATTTCCGCTATATTTTACATCATGAACGTCTAGTAACCTCCACGATCATGCTCAATTTACTGCGACATCGGGAATGAGGTGTACAAATACTCATCAAAACTCTCCTTTTCTTCCGTCAATGAGCGTCAAATTCTTTCTCCTGCAAGTTTATTCATACCCATATAATCATCATGTATAAAGGAACCTGGGCCAGCGTTATAGTCAGCCGAGCGCAAGTCTCCACAGGATGGACTTGTGGGTAACGCAGGCGACTTACAAGCCTCTGCGCTAATGCAATGGAAAAGAACGGAAAGTTGGCCGAGTGGGTCGAGATGTTATTTAAACTGATTTCAGCGCTGGAAATAACGGGAACACAGAAACGGAAACATTTTGATGAGCGCAATGTAAGATTGAATGAAATTTTGAAAAAACGACCATTGTATCACGACATCGCAACCAGGTGGGAAGAGCAGCTATGGAAGTATTCCTCATCGTAAAAAACAATCATTTGCATCAGCAACACATCAGCACCGTTAGGGCAAGAAGACATTAGATATCCCGACAACACGCAACGATGACCATTGAATTTTTGGCCTGGTTGTCTTTTTTCCTGTGTTTGTTTTTTTTTTCTTTGCTCTCATCACGTGTTCTTTTGTGTGCTTATATAATTGTTCGTTCTGACAATAAACCCTTCAACTGCGAAACAGCGCTTGTCTTGTGTCAGCTTTTCTCTGTATTCCCGTCTTTTTCGGCGATCAAATCGCTTAAAGTTACATCTGCCCTGAGTTTTATTTCAAAAACTTGCCTGGGGCACTTCATGAACTCACGTGCAAGCAATGAGGAAGTATTAAAATTATGTTCTAATCTCATTCCAATTATATTCCACTGATAATCTGATTCCATTCTATTCCTTTGTAGTTGGTGCCATTGTAAGTAAAGGCGGGAAAATAGGAAAAGTTAACCAGTATTCGTACTAGGTTTTTTTTTTGTTTTATTCAGGTTTAACGTCCCGAAGCAACTCAGGCAATGAGGGACGCCGCAGTGAAGGGCTCCGTGAATTTCGACCACCTGGCGTTCTTTAACGTGCACTCACATCACAGTTTAAAGAGTCCCAGGTGGCCGAAATTTCCGGAGCCCTTCACTGCGGCGTCCCTCATAGCCTGAGTTGCTTCGGGACGTTAAACTTCAATAAAACTGAAAAAAGCTAGTACGAATACTGCTTAACTTTTCGTATTTTCCCGCCTTTGATGACGCAGAAGGGTTGAAATGAGGGCCAGTTGCTGCATTATAAATTGAAAATAACCAGTCACAAAAGACAAGGGACAAGAGAAGGAGTGTTCAGTTGCTAGTGCAGTCGTTGTGGCGTGAACACTCCTTCTCTTGTCCCTTGCCTTTTGTGACCGGTTATTTTTTTTTCAATTTGATGACGTCACATTGTTTCGACCATTCGTGAATTCTGTAACGCTAATTATTTCCGGGCGACGCCGGGTTATCGTGCCGATGAGCTATGCAATGTTTTCACATGAATAACTTAAAATGACAACCCCTGCGAATTAAGTTATCTACCAATCTGTCTTATTCCGGGCGGTTCATGACGCTCGTCAGGCGATATAGCTTGTACAATTGCGCGTCGTATCAAGCATGTTTTCAGGGCTTTACAACTTCAATAAATTCGACAGAGTAGTTTGAGTTCATCACATAAATGAATGTCAGCAGTTAAATGGAGGACGCAAAATCGGTGCTCCGCTGTAGTGGGGAAAAAATTAACGACAAAAAATGTCGGTTCCGTGTAGGGACGGCACAACGTCAAAATCGCGAGAAAAAAAACAGTGCGGCCCTTGGACAAGGATGTATAGTATTCAACATTTTTATGCTTACCCCACGAATATTAGGGCCATAACGCGACCTTCTTTTGTTTCTGAAATTCTTCAGCATTCTTTGCAGTCTAATGAACCAACTCATGACGCTTGTACGCTACATCCGGGAATAATGATTGCTAGATCTCTCGCGTGATTTTTAATTTCTCAATTATAATGCACATTTCGTTTTTCCTTGACCACTGACGTTTCGTTTTTTTCTTCCTCTTCATTGCAGGTATGTGAACTGACTCGCATCTTACGAAACAAAGTCCGTTCTGGCGACCCGCGACTTTGAGGTAAGGGCGTCCTAACAGCAGCTTTTGTCCACTTTTTTTTTTTTTTACACCGAACGCGTGATACAGCAGGCGCATACGATATGCCCAACACATGACTGCAGACGTGTACCATATGGTACAAATTTTTCACCTCACGGCGACGCTTCACCAGCAACTTATTGGCGCAGAGACGTTGCACACCATTGGGCATCCAGGTATGCATTACCAGCGAGGCACATTAACAACATAGAAGCGAACGATGAATGCGCAAACAGTCGGGCCTTTCGCCGTTCCACGGGGGCGAGGAGGAGACAGCGATAGCTGTTAACAACACTCAACACAGCATCTCGACGAGTGCAGCCAATGCTAAGCCTACTTGGGCCACACGACCCCAGATGGCGCTTTCTCAAGGACACCCGCTCCCCGTAGCAATCCCTCGTGGCCGAGGTCCACCTTCGCAACAGTCTTTTTGAAAAGCAGATTAAGGAGGGTGTTTCTCGTTACGTCGCCCTACGACACTACACCGCTTAGCGGGAGAATCATTGAGCTGTCGCTCTAAGACAGACCAATGTAAACAAGCGGCTTAAGAACGTGCCTAGACGTGGAAGTGCCAGGAGTTAGACAAAGATATTAAATGCTTGCACTGGCCTTCTTTTTTTTCGTGCTTCGTCTTGATCGCTTTCTTTTCTTTTCGTTTTTTGTATGCGTGCGCCACGTCGTCTGACCCTGACCCGGTGGATGGGTGCTGTTTTTCTTTTTCGCGCGCAGACAAGACAATTCAGCCGCAGCTCGCTTGCAGCGCTGACGCGCTGGGCACCATGTCTTGAAACAACAATGATGGCCGTAATACAGAGGAAAATGCCACAGGGGCGGGAAGGGACGCTCCGCGAAAGATAGAGGGAGAAACGGAATGGAAAGGGAAACAATAGAAGAGGGGAGAGAAGGCTACGAGGCTGGGAAAGAAAGAGGCACAGAGAGAAAAATAGCCGTTGAGATTGCAATCTCTGGTCCACTCACGCTCTCAGCGTTCGTCGTTGTTCGTATAATCCGTAACTTCGCTGTACGCACGGACGCTTTCTTTTTTTCTTGCGCTGTTTTCGCATGAAGCATTGATGGAACGCAGTTAAAGGAGCAGGCCATGTACAAACACTAGGTTCTACAGAGCATCGCTTAGCCAGTCACCATGGCACGCTGTCCGAATGCTTCTCACCGCCGTACAGCCTGAGTGATGCCTGAATAGAGACGTCAAAGTTGCGTCGAGGGAAGCTACTAAACGTCGTTAGGGCCAATCAACAACCCTTATCATTGGATTGAAAAAAAGAATTTCCCGAACAAACGGAACATTTCTGTAGTTTATTTCGAATAGCAGAATGCAACCAACACGCAACGGAAGGAGGACCCAATCTACCCATGTCACCATGGTTGTTGCCGCTCTATGCGTCGAGCGAGTCGGTGTCGCCCCACGCAAGAAAGGCGTGCAACATCTGGTCAGATTGCACGCATGTTGTTTCGTGGCCGGAGTCGCAGAATTTCTTTACCAAGCGTGCCGGGACAAAAGCAAATTGCGGGATGCGGCGAAAGGACAGGACAGGTAATCAGGCATCGGCGCTGGGTAGAAGACGTCTCCACAGCTTTCCATCAGGCTGGGTGTGTTGGTCGAGAGAAGCTGGCAGGTGTGTTGGGTCCGAAGGAAAGAGAAGCCCATGCCTCGCTCTGCAGTGAAAGTGTAGGGGAAGAGAAATTAAATTACACACTCCGCAGAAGACGGGTCTCCCAGTCAGATTATACTTCAGAGCCGTCGAGAATGGGGCGCGAACGTTGATAGCTGGTATAGGCGGTGCGACGGCCGACGCATCTGAGTAACTTAGCACCTTTGTGAGCGCGACTGCCCCCTTCGCGAGATGGCTGGTTTTAGGCGCATTCTCAGTTCCGCGCTATCTTTATTTCTTCATTTATTTTTGTTTTTCTTACTACGAATTTTCTCACCTTTTCTCCCCGCATATTAATTTACCTCCTTATAATGCTCTTCTTTGTTAGTCCCCTAGTTAGTCGGCTTTAGATGCGTATAATTTAGTTTTCTGCCTTTCCTCGCTAAGATATTTCTTTGTCATGCGGCGTGTACGTCAAGCACTGCTCTCTGACGTAGTTGAAACGGGGGCGTGGCCATTAACTACGGTACTATGTAATAAAAGCCGTTTCTTCTTCACCTGATTTTCTGTGGTCGAGACAGATTTCATCATACGCCTTTTTCCACTTCATTATCCTCTTCATTCCTTCTCTAATTGCCGTTGTGCACACTGTCAATTCATGATACATAAACGAATGGCTGCTATGCAAATCTCGAGTTAAGGGAAATGCTTAGCGCGCTTAGAAATATACACGAAAAGGAAACTTTGAGGCAGGTTCCTGTTTCTATAAGGATTACAGGAATCGTCCTTGAGACTTGCAAAGCACAGGGTACGAGAGAACGAGGAAGATGCGAAGGCATTTTAACCATTCCCCCGCCGTGGGTATGTGTAAGCCTGAGGACATCATGATCATCATCAACCAGACAGCGTTAAGGCCTCCGTTCAGCGGAAAACCCGCTGGTGTTCGAGGAAATGCGGATTGGTCGGAAGGCAGTAACGTCACATCTGGAGCGGAGCGGCCGCTTTGAAAAACATTAAAAGCTCTCATAAAACGTGAATATGAGGTAGCAGCTTGACTCAAACATTATTATGACGTAAGAATGGAAAGTAAATTAATTTCACTGAAAAGGAAATTCCTCCAACCTAGTTCGACCTAATTCGACCTAGTTCAAGGGAGACCTTGTGTGTCTTGCAAGGCAGTGTCTGTGTCTGTGGTGCGATATGAATGCGGCTGAAGGGAGCCATTAAGGTTATCGCGTCATACCCTTATACAGACCGTAAGTGTCTCCCGAATTTTTCTTCTTTTTTAGCATTAAATGCATTTTAGGCGCACTGCCAGCAAGAACAGTAGGTTAAGGTGTAAAAGAACCTAACGAAATGCACAGGTTGGTTGGTTGGTTTGAGGGGTTTAACGTCCCAAAGCGACTAAGGCTATGAGAGACGCCGTAGTGGAGGGCTCCGGAAATTTTGACCACCTGGGGTTCTTTAACGTGCACTGGCATCGCACAGTACACGGGCCTCTGGAATTTCTCCTCCAAGGAAATTCAACCGCCGCGGCCGGGATCGAAGCCGCGTCTTTCGGGTCAGCAGCCGAGCTCCATAACCACTCAGCCACCGCGGCGGCCAAAATGCACAGGTGTAAAAAGCCTGAATTCATTTCATGAGAGTCACGGGAAGCCCGTTGTGCTTTCATTTGCGCTAACCCTCACTTCGGGATGAATGCTCACCTTCTGGTGCATTTGTTAACTTTTTTTTTTCCCCCGGGAGTAGGGCGAAATGCGCGAAAGGTAATTTATGAGTTCTGTTTTCTTTCGGGTGAGGGCAGCGTAGGATGGGGGATGGCTATGTACCTGCTGTCTATAAACCATAACTCACTTTATACTTTTTTAACTATCGTCGTGACTCTAGTGTGTCCATTATGTAAATTACCTTAACTTTACTCCGCCTTTCGCTATGACGAAAAGTTTCATGTTTATGTTTGTTTTAAAATACTTTCGATAATGATCTAATTCTGAGTGGTATACAACTAACACCATGATTTTGCATTTCATATTGCCTTGATATGATTTGGTAGGTATTCTTCCAAGTTAGACTAAACATTTTCGTCAACAAGTTGAGGCTATCTTCCACAAAACATGGAACAAATTTCTAATACTTCCGATCTGAACCAGGCATACTGTCTTTACTGTTAAACATTGATGGAAAGAAATCTAGTGGCCCCGACAATATCCCCAACCAGTTCCTGAAAAGGTACGCAGAGTGGATGTCCAAATATCTTCTCCTTCTCTACAATAAATCCTTGGATACTGGCGATGTACCCAGTGAATGGAAAGTTGCAAAAGTAATTCCAATTCATAAAACTGGAGACGTTAATAACCCTGCAAACTACCGCCCAATTTCCCTTACTTGTACAGTATGCAAAATCCTAGAGCACATTATACTTAAACACATTGTAACCTATTGTGAACAGAATGAATTACTGAACAATAACCAGCATGGCTTCAGCAAGGGTCTGTCCACAACAACGCGGCTATTGGAAACCATACATGACTTGGCATCAACAATTGACATGCGCGGAAAAATCGATATGCTTTTCCTCGACTTTTCAAAGGCTTTTGATCGCGTGTTCCATCCCAAACTCATCTACAAAATCGAAAACGTTCTCGGTACTAATACAACTACTGACTGGATAACAGCATATCTTTCTGACCGCAAACAGTTTGTTCAGTTTGAAGGATGTTCATCCGAGTGCGTAAAAGTTACTTCAGGGGTTCCGCAAGGCACGGTATTAGCGCCGATTCTATTCCTAATATATGTAAATGACATAACAAATGGTATTGACGCTAGGGTTCGCATGTTCGCGGATGATTGCATAATATATAAAAACATTAACAGTAAAGAAGACCAGATCACATTAAACGCCGATCTCGAAGTAATATCAAAGTGGTGCCAGGAATGGCAGATGACACTAAATCTAGAAAAAACAGTTGGGATGACCGTGTCAAGGAAAAAAAGAACACTCACTTTCCCGTATAAAATTGGAGATAACATAGTAACATTTGTCGATAAATATAAGTACCTTGGCATAATCATTTCTTCACACTTAAAATGGGACAATCATATAGCATACGTAACATCCAAAGCATTTTCCGCTCTTTGCTCATTAAGGCGCTCCATCAATTTCGCCTCACCCTACACAAAATTGCTTGCTTATACATCCCTCGTGCGACCAATTTTAGAATACAGCATAATATGCTGGTTCCCACACACAAATAATTTAATTACCAAATTAGAAAACATACAACGCAAGGCAGTTAGGTTCATCTATAACAAATGTCGCCGCCACGAGTCACCATCCGAACTTCTCACCCAGGCTGGTCTCAGCACTATTAGTAGTCGCGCCAAGCATACACGCATCAAATATATGTATCTTCTCTTGTCTGGAGCCTTTACGACCAACAGTGAGAGTTACATCTCCCGCTCAGTTCACCGCAGCACTAGAACACAACACTCCAAGCATTTAATCGAATTCCGGGCACACAGCAACACTTTTAAGTACTCATTTTTCCCCCAAGCAGTCCGTGAATGGAATGCCTTACCTGATGACGTGGTCAAGTGCCCCTCCCTGGAAAGTTTTATTTCAAAGCTGTCAACTGTGCCCTGACTGCAGAATGTTGTCGATTTGTTACTTTTGCCCTCCTGCAATTTATTTTTTTTTGTGTGACTTATTATCTCTGACTGTAGTTTTTTTTCTTTGTTCCACTGTGCCAACTAGAACTGTATAACAATAATTTAAGTGTACTTTTCTTACTGTTGTTTTCTCCCTTTGTATAATATGCCCCAATCCTTCAACAGCCTCGGCATGAGGCTAGCAGTATGTACTAAATAAATAAATAAATAAAAATCTCCCTGTCGTATCTTCCATCGTACCTTGTATCCTCTTTTTCATCGCGTTTTTCTTTCTCAAATACTTTTGTTACTGATATGCCATTTCCTGCTGCAGTTATTGACTGCTACATCAGAGGCAGACAGAAAGAGTGATATGAATTTGCTAAGAAAAAAAAAAGCTTGACTCGAGGCATAACGAGACTAAGGAGGGTAGGGCGGGGCTAGGTGTGACTCACCATGGAAGCCTTACAAGGGAAGCTCCGGAGTGATCTAAGTGTCTCTTGCGCCGTTGATACTTCACTGCCCCACACGTAGCACTTCACCGGTGGCGCTGACTACGGTGTGGCGGGGTAGTTTGGTTGCCGTCTCCACTTTCACAACGTGCCTGTGCCATCTGTCACCGCGTAGCCGGCTCTCGCCTCGTTGATGAAGACCGCTACATGACTTACTGTAAGCTATACAAGCCTCCGCATTTCACACATCGCCAATGATAATGATTAGCTATTCTTCAGTGCAGATCAAAATAAACTTCAGACATGGCAGTTGCGCGAAACACACACACACAAGACAGGTTACGGGACGAGCGCAAACTTACAACTGATTTTATTCAAAATACAAGGCACATATTTAAAGGAAGAAAAATAGAATGCACTTTGAGCATGCGCATCGAGATCATACATAATGTAGCAATCAAAAGCATACCAAGGTCTGAACTTACATCGTCTTATCGAGAAAGGCTACCTCACTATTGTACAGTGCAACCGAAGAATCACTGATACATGCTTGTCCTTTTTTTCTTTATGAAATACGCTTCCATCACTTCACGTGCAATTGAATCTCGACTTTTGCCCAGAACTCTGATCTCATTAAGCCGTGGCCGACAGTGACTGCAGGACAGGCAATGCTTTGCCAAATTTGATCCCTCCCCCGTTGTTAACGATAACCCATGTTCCCGTGCGCGATCGTTCAAGCAGCGTCCAGTCTGGCCTACGTACGTTTTTCCACAAGTCAGTGGTATTTCGTAGACAACTCCGACGGCGCATTCTGCAAAGGGCCTAGCGTGCTTCTTGTCACAACCACTTTTCTTTGTTCCTTGATTGGTGATGCGGGGGCATAGCTTTGCCAGTTTGGACGGTGCTGTAAACACCATTGGCACATTGTACTTTCCCGCCACCTTCTTCAGGTTTCAGTTCAGGCAACATGGTAAAGGTCTAATTTTTACTCATGAAATGCCTTCGGGGGACTGCCTGCAGTTTTTCGATATCCACATTATCTTCTCGAACAATGGTGTGTGCTGGTTGTACCGTCCCAGAGCCCAAAAAGGTCTGTTGCCCTATAGTTCGGAGCACTCCAAAACTGTGAAGAGAGGGATTGCTGCTCTGTGTCTAGAGTCTGCCCTCATGAAATCGTGTCCTCACAGAGTGCAGGAAAGTTTTAATGATCAGGTCGGCAGGCTTTTATCTGCCGGGTTCCCCCGTGCGATCGTGGCGGCTGTGGCTGAGACGCTACTGCAAAAGATGAAAGGGAAAGCGCGGCAAAGGGCGAAAAGCAAAGCAAGACCAGTAGTCATGCCGTACGTGCACAAGGTGTCACACAACCTGAAGAAGGTGGCGGGAAAGTACAATGTGCCAATGGTGTTTACAGCACCGTCCAAACTGGCAAAGCTATGCCCCCGCATCACCAATCAAGGAACAAAGAAAAGTGGTTGTGACAAGAAGCACGCTAGGCCCTTTGCAGAATGCGCCGTCGGAGTTGTCTACGAAATACCACTGACTTGTGGAAAAACGTACGTAGGCCAGACTGGACGCTGCTTGAACGATCGCGCACGGGAACATGGGTTATCGTTAACAACGGGGGAGGGATCAAATTTGGCAAAGCATTGCCTGTCCTGCAGTCACTGTCGGCCACGGCTTAATGAGATCAGAGTTCTGGGCAAAAGTCGAGATTCAATTGCACGTGAAGTGATGGAAGCGTATTTCATAAAGAAAAAAGGACAAGCATGTATCAGTGATTCTTCGGTTGCACTGTGCAATAGTGAGGTAGCCTTTCTCGATAAGACGATGTAAGTTCAGACCTTGGTATGCTTTTGATTGCTACATTATGTATAATCTCGATGCGCATGCTCAAAGTGCATTCTATTTTTCTTCCTTTAAATATGTGCCTTGTATTTTGAATAAAATCAGTTGTAAGTTTGCGCTCGTCCCGTAACCTGTCTTGTGTGTGTGTGTTTCGCGCAACTGCCATGTCTGAAGTATTCAACCAACTAGCCCGACAACACGTTCTACTTAATCAAAATAAACGCCGCCCTCACTTTTCGGTTCGCGGCCTTGAATAGTCAAGTACCCCGGGGCAGATGTGATGGCCTTATTCAGCACTATCTGCGAGCAAATTTTACAACTGTTGCACAGGTGCAAAAGATTTTTACAGTTTCTCTCTGGAATGCCATGTTCATGCATTAGTGGACGATGACTAATTTTTTTTCCTGTGCGGTATCAACAGCGAGTTCTCTTTTGTCGTTGCAACTCATACAAAGAGTGCGTCGCAAATTGTGTAATTAAGTGCTTGGCGAAAGCAGCCGCTTGGCTGTTTTTAATCTGAATGGCTGCAGACTAATATTCATCATTCGGAGTGCGTCCATGCAAGTGAAGGCTCACGGCGACGGAGTTTTCATCTTATTTGTCAATTATCGTCATTTCTTATTTCAAGCCAGTCGATGTAAAACCTCTCAACCAGAAAAGAAATTCGGTTTGTTCACAAAACTTCCAGTGCGAAAACGACGTATTACGCAGATGAAGAATCACACACAAGCACTGACACGACTTAAGTTCTATTGACAAAACGAGAAAGCGTGGCACTTGTACCAAAAGCATGCCAGCTGCTCGAGACATGCATGTCTCGAGCAGCTGGTATGCTTATTCAGGGTAAAATAGCACACAAACTGAGCCATATAAATAATGAAACATCGGTTCTGTCCTGACTGTTACAATCATTAAAACACCATGCTTTAAAAGACAACTGTTTCGGCTTTTCGGATATTAACTTCCACAAAATTGCGAGGACACTTTGGCAACTAAAGTGTTGAGAGGCGAAAGCCGAGGACACTATGCCATGTCGACTTCCGGTAGATGTGACGTCACACCGTTCCCTTGGCTATATCGACGTCCGCGCTCTTTCGATGCAATTCCGATATTTTTACCTATAATTAAATAATTAAATAACTAATTAACCTGCAGACATAAAACTTGGATTCTAGGTTCATTTCTTCCTCCTCTATCTGAAGCAACCATTGGTTTTGTTCTATCCTTCTATTTCCCGAGTAAAACGCGTGTGACACGCTTTGTTAACGGACGGATGACAGTATACGAGCCATTAACGGCTTTCGCCTTAATATGTAGCTCCGTTTAATTCCTACCGTGTTGCAATACATAAGACTCGTCTCCGCGGTCTTTACTGGCGGAACGCTAACCTAGCCGATGTAGTACCACCGCAACACTGCGACAGCATGCCGACGAGCCCATTCATGCGAACCCGAAGAGGACGCCCTCGAGGAGGCGGCAAATCGTGCGCGGGCGACGCCAGCAGAAAGAAGGCGTGCTGCGTGCTTCGTCACGGGCTGATTACTCCTAGCGTTTATACGTGAGCACGAGGAAGGGCTTCTACGGCGATCACGGAGGAGGGTAGCGCTTGGAATGCCGAGGGTCCCAGCCCAGCGCACCTGCAGACTGGGCCCCGAAGAGGCCAATGCGCCACTGAATGCGCGCGCTCAATGACGGTGGTCGTTGTGGGGAAAGAACTTTATTTCGAATACTTCTATTGAGAGGCCACACACTCTTGAAAGTTCTAGAATTAAGGCAGTAGCACAAGACAACGCTTTTCCTTCTTTTTTTTTTTATCCAGAACTGCACAGCAGTGAGCGTGGGTGCCCGGTGTGGTGCTGAAAAACATTTTTAATACTCAGAGAGAGTTTGGTGATCAGAGGACACCGCTACATGGTCGGTATATATCCTTAGTCCGGGACACCGCACGACGAGGCCCCGTCTCGCGCCCGCTTTACTAGAGCCCTTTGGGACTCCAGTGTGGAGCAGTTCAGGAGAGCAGTCTCCCATGCCTCTCGGGTGGGGGTGGGGGAAGGGGGAAGGTGAGGATTCTGAGTACATGCCCACACCATGTGAAAGATATCGCAGATCTCTCCACAGTTCGGGCAGCGCCCATCTGTGTTCGGATCGAAGTGTTTTGCTACGGCAGGACAGAGAAGAGTTCCTGTCTGCAGGCGCCGCAGAGTTCGCTCCTCCGCCTTACTCAGCCCCTTGGCAGGTACTGGGTAGAGACGGTGGCTGTCGCAATAATGAATTACGATTTCGCGGACCCGCGGAAGCGGTTTATGAGCTTCTGAGCCAGGAGAGCCCGGAGAATCCACGGGTCCTGGCCTGAGTTAACGGATAGAGGAACTTAGACAATTTCGTTCTTCCCGCAAGCATCTCAACGTACTTAAATGTGGGATTGTGAGCTCTGGATGAGTCCATAGAGAAGGGCTCTTCGATGCAATTGCTTGTGCGAGTTGGTAATCTCTTGCTGAACTAATCTTTTCTGTCAAATTTGCAGACACTATGCACGCTCGCGCACACACACTACTACACTGTCAAGTGTCCTGTTTTTGTTGCGAAAGCAACACTCCGACAGCCAAAGCGAGACCTTGGGTGACCGCCGTAGCTACGCGTACCTTGTTTCAATTGGTCGAAATGGTCGTGACGTCACAGTGCGCGAATTTCTAACGGGGCCAATTGTACTTTGGCTAGTAACCATGCTACCAATTAAAGGGTTCATATAGTGATGCTCGAGGTAAGTGGGGCTGAGTTTAGTTAATTGATTAATTAACCAATTATCCTAATTTAGCCTTTGGAGTCAGACCACATAAATAAAAAATAACACCGAGTAGGAAATTGGTCGATTGGGGAATCGAACCAGGGTCTCCGGAGTGCGAGACGAGCACTCCGGCCATGCCGGCTCGTTGGTTTCGAATGAACAAAGGCGCATCCGGTGTCTTCGTTCACTCACATTTTCCTCCCTTCCCGTTACGGTGAGGTTTAGGTGTCCACCGAAATATGCGAGACAGACATTTCCTTTCCTCAAAAACCAAATTACCGACGAGCAAGGAGTAGATCCGAATGGGCGATGGCGTTCTGTGGACTCCCTGGCAGCGTTCCAAGGCGCTGTCGCTTTCCGCTCTTACAGGCGAAGCTTAACATCTTAACCACACATCAGTGACACAAGCAGCAACACCAAGCTTATTAAGGCTTTCGCCTCACCACACTTTAGGTCCACAAAGTGCCCCCCTGAATTTTGTATCAAGTGTTCTGTTTTGATCAAGTGTCAAGTGATCTCACTGTACAACAGTACAACAGTACCGTGAGATCGTTACCTACTGCGAGCAAAATTGTCGAATCTATACCTCACCACACGAGCAACTGAATCGGGGACAGACCGTAGCCTGGAGGAAGCTATGGACGATCACATACCTACAGCCTCTTACACCACACACACACACAAAATGATACTCAAACACATGCCCGCTATGTGGAGGACACCCACATTGTATAACACAACATGGACGTACCACAAAGCAAGCATGCCTCCCCGAAAATCCCAAACCCCCAACCTAACTGCAGTTGAAGGCCGTGCTGTCCAGCTCAAGCCTAGAGGGAAAAAAAGAGCTGGTACAGCGTTCACCGCAAACATCTAAGGCAGTAAACGCCCTGGACTAAATGCCCTTCCCAGCTCAGGGGGCGCCAAGCTCTTCATTGAACACAATGTTTACCACCACCACAAAATCGAGGACTGGTTTCCGTTACCGCTGCTGAGTAATAGCGTCGGGGCATGAAGCGAAACCGGGACCAAATGCGACGATTCAAGTCAGTAGCAGGGAAAGTTGTTTGACGTCATTTTGCGTTGACTATAGCATTTCTATCTTAGGCCTATGGCACCGTTATCAGAACCCGTATGCCTGACGCGTTGCCTAAAGATAAGTTACTTTGGATGCTATGATGCATGAACAGCAAAGATCGTCATGTTCCAAATACAGGGTAAGTTAGGTTTTAAGCCTTAGGGGAAGGGCTTTTCTCGCTCTGGTGAAACCAAATCAGCTACTCATATTAACTCTAATAATCTTAACCACGCGCTCCGCCGTCGTAACAGTCAGCATAGCGCTCTGAACCTCAAAACCGGTAAAATCTGCAAAAGACTATTGGGGACGTACCGAGATAGGTTCGGGAAGAGAGCTCCCGGTAAGCGGCGCCCACACACAATCGTATATACACACACGCATGCACGCAATGGCGAATGATTTGTAAAACACGTGTAAAGATGCCTCGCGTTACTGGCCCCTATGAACCATATGTTTTGTAGTCGGTCTCCTCATGATGCAGTCGTATAAGCCCCCTGGAATAGCTCTAATAGCCAAACTGCTTACGACGCCACCAGATTCGCACACACAGTTAAAATCTAAGCGACCTTACTAAGTTTTGTGCCTGCGATATAGGTTCAACGAAGAAATCGCGAACTTTTGCTTTGGCATTAACAGTACCCCGTTAAATGAGTAAGTCGGAGGACGCCAAAATGGCACTGTGCTGTCCGCTCAGCCCTACACTGCATTTACTGATAATTACCTGACTGAATGGCTAGCTTTAGTAAGGCGCCAATAAATTATTTAAAATGCATTAAGAGCGCCCACCTCAATGCTTACACATGGATCGCCCAAGCAAGCAAAGGCCGCAAGAGAACGACGATCAAGACACGGAGCCCGGCTTGAAAGCGATCATTCTTGTCATGTTCCCTGCCATTGCTGTCATGTATAGCGCCGGCTAATGAGGGCTACACGGAGACATAAGAAACGCAGCATCGAGCAAGCAAAAGTGATAAAACTGCAAGCTACACTGTTCCCGTTTGTTCGATGCCGCTCGACCATAGAAAAAGAAATATCTACGCATGCACATTCTCGGCATGTAGAAAAGTAGAGCGTACAGCCCCGTCTACCATGCTGAAGGGGAACTGCTGTCCGGTCTCCTGTTTTGAGCTCCGCATCTTTCTTTGCTTGCAGAGCTCACTGCGTATCGGTTTATCTCTCTACTTTCACATTTGTTTCTGTCGTCTGCTCGTTTGCAGCGCTCCTCGCCGCATTTTCGTCGTCTGCCCGCGCCCGTCGTTCTTGCGTCGTCTGCTCGTTGGAAGACTTGTCGCGACCGTCTCTCCTCGTCGAAACAGCCCGTTTCGCTGCTCTCGCTGCGAGTATGGCCGCGACACCGCCCCCCCCCCCCTCCCCCCATCTGCGCACACACACACACACGCACACCATTCCTGTCTTTTTACAACGCCGGTCGTTCTCTGAAGCTGTCGCATTTGCCGCGCGATGGCCGTCGCTGCCACGCCGAAAGGCCCCTCAACGCGGCGACAAGCGTCGCTGTCGGTGCGCGGCCGTGGCGCTAATACCCGCCCGCCCATGGCGTCGTCGCGAACGCGACGACTGTCGCTCGGGCGACGCGTGGGGTGCGGATAATTCTTCGAGCATTCCTCGCTCCTGCTGCTTCCGTGCGTGTGTCAGTGCGTGTTCGTGTGCACGTGCGTGCGAATGTTCGACTTCAACTTGCTTGCGTCCCCCCCCCCCCCCCCCCCCCCCCCCCCGCCCGTCTCTCTCGCTTCCAGTGCGTTTCGTTAGCGGTGCCGCGAGGGGCAGGGCGTCAGCATTCGTTAGACTCCTGCGAGAGCCGCGCCGATGCCCTCGGCTGCGACGTGAAAATTTGCACGGCGACCGCAAGAATTATACAAAAAGCGAGGGAAGAGCTGCGAAGGAGCGGCGCGGAAAGAAGGGGAGACAAAAAAGCGAAGAACGCGCAACGGGCCCCGGCAGGTAGTATTCGGGGGAGCGGTCGCTGCCAGGGGTCGCGTGCGCAGAGGTCGAGACCTCCCTGTTTCTGTCGGTGATGGTGGCGAGGGTGACGTGGGG
Source organism: Amblyomma mixtum (assembly GCF_055824585.1). NCBI lineage: Eukaryota > Metazoa > Arthropoda > Arachnida > Ixodida > Ixodidae > Amblyomma > Amblyomma mixtum. The sequence goes on along the minus strand of NC_143012.1, from coordinate 177,553,278 downwards.
GGAGAGGGCGCCGCCACCCGCGCCGTCGCACCAGGCACCGCGGCGAGCGACGACACCGGCGGCTTTTTCGCGGTTGAGCGCAGAATCCGCGCGACGGCGGAGACGAGCGGCGAGACGGATTCGCGACGTCTCGGCTTGTTAGCGCAGAAGAGCGCGCCGGTGACGACGCCTGACGACGCGACGCCTTTTCAGACGCCGACCGCCCTCCCAACGCGTAGGCGCCTTCCACTTGAGCGCTCTCGCATTTTTCGGCATCTGAACGGCGGTGACATTTTTGTGGCGCTGGACGCTGTTCTCTGCGTCGCCGCCGCAGTGCCGCGCCGTTTCTGAAGCTTTTTTTAGACCCTCTTTAACTTAGTTTCAAATGCTCGGTCATATTCTCCGTAGCTCACTCGAAGCTCAAGACAAACACGAATAAATAAATCACGGCGGAGGAGCGATGCTCTGCTCCCGATATAGTGGCGGCGCTAACAATATCCACGTGGACGGTCAGCATTATGCAGTACCCACGGGTGAGGCCCTATGCGCCTAACCAAGAATCCCCTCGGGTTAGAAATGTCAAATCCTGAAGCTCGTTGTAAGCAACGTCTGGTTTGCGAGGCGTTCGTCAGAGCAATAAGCCTTCACTCTGCAGACTCGCATAGCAACGTGGCTTTGTTACTCCGGTCGCTTCGCCATTTGCAGCCTGTCCGTCTATCTGCGTTGACCCCTTAAGTGCGCGGCAGGCGCGTTCCTGTGTATCGACAGTAGTTACCTCTTCTGCCGTAGGCCATTGCACTTTTCGTGGCACAGTTTTGTGAGGCTTTCTCGAGCATCACCACGTTCAGCGCTTTCTTTTCTCACATCTACAGGTTCGGCTTGGCATTTCGCACATTCGCGCAGTGCATTTGGTTTCTGAGTGGCACACCACTGGGCATTCCCTTCTGCCGTACTGACTGCTTGAAATGCCTTCAGTGAGTGAGCCTCCAGCTAGAACCTCCTCGCAGACTCACAGTGCATGAAAAGCACAAGTGACCAACAGGCGAAGTCGGCAATTAGACGGAATACAACAGCGCTCTGTCGTGTCTGCTTATTCCGTCTGTTGCCCGGTTCGCACCCTCTTTAGTATTAGTCCCTTGAAGCTACCGAAGCAGGCACGTGTGTTGTTCTGCTCTTGGGCGGGCTAAGATCACAGGCCACTGCTGTCCGACAGCAGATCCATCTTGCTAACCTAGCTTCTTGCTTGTTCTACTGTTCTGTGCAGGTCTCCAAGTGTGGAAATGAAAGTGCCGGAAAAGGAAAATCGATACCCTCACCTTCTTAATTGGCCAAATTGGTGCTTAGATCGGGATTATCGCCTCTTTCGCCCTCTGTATTCTTCCCCTCTTATTTCTTACTCTCTCTCTCGTTTACTCGCAGGTGTGAAAGCTTGCAAAATCGTGTTAAAATTTCGCACCAATAGTGTCCAGCCTAAAGAGTTTTGTTAATGAGCTTAAATGTGCATAACTAGTTGCGTATAGTAGGCGAGAAGCCTGTGCAGTGATAAGCAAACCTAGCTTCTTCGCTCTACACCGGAACTCTCACTGTTAGGCGTGACGGAAATCTATGTCCGCAGATCGGCGTACGCCCAGTGTTTTTGTTCTCTGGCTGAGACGGACAATACGGCTACAGGAAATCGCGCGTGCTTGTTCCTATCAGTGCTATCCTATTAGCTCCTATTAGTTCCTACTACGCGTAGTTTGTTCACGCCCGATCGAAGAAGCAGTTTTCTGCGACATGTCGCAGAATAGCGCGGGGGGGCCAGGCGCAAAACTGCATTGAACCACAACGATGTGGTCTGTTATAGGTATTCCTTTTTAACAAGCACCAAAGCCTCACCAAACCAGTGTTTCTGTGTCCTGCGCCTATTGAGGAATTGGGATAACCAGCTGGTCCGACATGGAGTATTGTGCGGAGGAAGGCCTTTATCGCGGATACGCACGAGCACCTGTTAACAGTGCCGAGGCGCCATCCCTCGCTGCATTCTGAACTTCACCAGCTGAAAGAGCAAAGCCATTCGCATGTAGGGCTTCTTCGCGCCACTGCGGCATGCAAACTAAGCTAGACACCACGCGGATTAGGCCTGGAGCCTCCACCAAACCAGCAGCACAACGCTAAGGGGCAGACACCACATGATGTTCTGCAGCAGCCAGTTACACTTGACGGGCAAGCGCAGTCACCCTTTACAGCTGTGCTTCAGGCACTGGGCCTTGCTTGCACTTCCGTCGCTTAGCGAGAAAAAGGAATAATAATTGAAAGCAGAAGTTAATAGCTGTCTGTTGTATGGCATAGCTTCCGTGACAACGACGGTTTAATTATGAGAAGGATCAACAAAGAGCTTTATTTTACTGCGCCAGCAGTAATGGTGCCATTTCGTTAATGTTCTGCAAAGCCCCGAAAAAAAGTGGCTAGGAGGACAGTGACCGCGCCTATAGCTGCATGGGTAGCATGGGTTGCGCTAAGGATGATTGCTCTGAATTGGAATGGAATGGAATGGAGTGGAGTGGAGTGGAGTGGAGTGGATTGGATTGGATTGGATTGGATTGGAGAGCTTACTTCAGGGATGTCGCAGAGGACCCCTGTGTAAAAGATGCTTCCACCCTGTTCCTCTCCAAGGCGTGGACGAATCGCAGTGAGCCGCTCGAAATCAAGGGTTTCGAGTTATGCTGTGGAGCCAAGCGCGAAGCCAACCAGCGGTGAGAGTAGGCATTGACCATCGTCAGGGACTCACCGCAACAGTCGCAAAGTTCATGAAACAAGTTCGCGACCTTGGGGAAGTGTGTCCCATCCGTCTACCATCCGGTGTGACTGTCGTCGCAGCCTACATCTCATCAGTGGGGAAAATGGAACAAGCTGCAGCAACCTTGATTCGCGAACACACCTGTCGCATCACCCTGTAATCTTGATGGGAGACTTTAATCGAAATACAAATCAGAACCAGCCCTTCATGGACAAAGTCCGAGACACCTCCGCCTATACCCACTCCATAAGGTTCTGTCTCCACCCAAAGAAGCGTATGTATCAATCTCACCTTTCGCAGCCAATCGGAAACGCATTCATCCATCCATCGATGTATATGCCTGAATGCATGACACGGAACATTCCAGACAACGGGCTTAATAGTCGTGAACAATCCTTAGCGTCTTATAAACGGACACGCGATGTCCCAATCGTTCGCAAGCAATCTATAGACATCCAGGGAACATGCGCAAGACCACTTGGCCCGTGCTGTGCTGTCAAAAAATGATAAGGCCGTGTGACGTGTGATGCTGAAATTAACAAATAACACAACTTAAAAAGTACCATAACAAAATGCTGTAATAAACTACATCAGACGCTCCATGAGAATGGCATTCGCACTCATTAATCGGAGGGTATGCCAGCGCGCTCCGGTGCGCTTCCTGATCTCAGTTGCACGTGTGGAGCGTCCGGAAAGTTGAAAACAGTTCGCCCGTTGGAGCGCGCGTGCGTACGTTGAGCTTGCCGTCGTCACATACTACTGGGATGCACCGGTCTCGTCGTACGTGCCGTCGATAGGTCCGCCGACAAACTGCGCGGGGGTCTGCCCTTCGAGTGACCCCTCACTGGCGAACGCCTTTTTTGCGCGTGCAACCGTGACCCACGGGGTGGAAAGGTCGCTAGTGTGAGCCATTTTACAGAGGCTGCCACCGCCGCGGCACCGGTATGCCGGCGGCGCCGACCCACTTTGGGCCCTCGCTGTCCTCGCGGTTCAAAGGTTGCTCCGGAGCGCCTCGGGGAGACAAAACGCAGCGCTTCCGACTGACTGGTTCTCCGAGGTTGCAGCGGTAGAGAGCCTGAAAGGCCTATTGGGGTTCATGAGAGGAGCTCCTTCCAAGATCGAAGTCGTCTTCGGCACCAGCATGAACAGGATACCGGAATGAACTCGGATACATTCGGATACCGGAATGAACTCAAGTAAAACTTGTTGCTGGGCGAGTCCTGCTTTCTCGTGATTGTTATTGTGTTGCGCTAATTTTTTTCAGAAACTATACCGAAATGACATCGAGAAGAAGTTGACCCAAGGGTACCCTTCTTTCTGTTTTTCTTTTTGTTTGCCAGTGTGAAACGGTGGCATCGGTATTAAAAACGTTCAGATGTGCTACAGAAAAAAGTGGGATGTCGTCGTCATCTTCATGATTGTCAAGGTGAGTGCGAAAAGAAGAAGAGCACAGCCCGAAAGTGAGCAAACTCCCACTTCACGCACTCTTCGTCGTATAGTGACGCTACGTGAAGGACAATTAAGTCACAGTATTTAGACGCATGGTGCAAAAACATCAGCACAAAGCCAGCAGCCTCGAACAAAGGAGCAGGAATGAAATTTCACACTACTGTCATTCTGCCCATACGTTTTTCTTAACGCTCGCTGGCTTGATTACTCCAGTAAGCGGGCTTACTGACTGATAGGTTTGACTTGGGATGATAACCCGCAGATCTTATCTGATGTAAGAGTGATAGCATAGATGTCTCAGGACAAGAGAAAGATGCTCGGATGATGACGGATACTGTGAAGCTCCTGAAGTAAACCTTGTGGGTGGCTGCTCGTAGTACTACTTACGTTTCGGGTTAAGGTTACTCTCCGCGTACAAAGCCATTGCTGCCAAGCTCTGCTGACTGCTTTAAATGTGCCCGTATCAGGCTCACTACTGCCAGGACTACATACAAACCGGGCGCACTTGTGGTACCGGTTCTCTGAACACTCCGAAGAGCGAATTCCTCATTCGTTTGTATCATTTCCGCCTATCTTCCGCTCTAATGTGGGACACTAGAGTAACAAAACTGCAGAGTCCTTTCCAGCCGAACATGTCGACTCGACACAGACGCCGTGCCACGCGCCACAACCATTAATTCTGTTCCTATACGACGGTGAAAGACTGGACCGCATGCCCGCGACGTCGCAGACTGGTCTCCTCTGGCGCAAGCTTGAGGCTGTTCGCGACGGTATACGCAGAAAATAGACCCACGCTGCGCCGCCAGACAAAAGAAAAAAAAAAAAACAAATGCCATTCATTATGGATGGCGGTCAGCTTGCTTGCACGCCTATTTGCACTCGGCTTTTGAGCTGACCAAGCTGTGCTCAGCTTGACTCGGCAACGCCCCGGAGTGCGCACCAGGGGCAAAAATAAGAAAAGGCGCTCCCAGACGGTACCATCAGTCCAGAGCAGTGACAGACCTCCTTATTTGTCAATTTACGCCGAACGTCGGTAATCATTTGGTTCTCGGTGCCAGACTGGCAGTTCGAACGCGCAACGGCGAGACACAAGCGCCCTCGTCCCGACAGGGAAGCCCATCGATCCTGGACAGTGACAGTCCTGCCAGCGGCCCGACTGGCGGACTCGGTCGACATGCACGAATCCAAGAAGACGCTTTCTCGTGCATTTGTCACTCCCGCCGACCTCGAACCGCGTCGGCGTCGTTCCTTTGGCGGTGTCTTTGGCGACGCGTCGCTGGGATAAGGAACCATCGATCCTGGATGTTGCAAATGGATCCGTCGTCGCTCGGACGACGTTAGTGGCACGCGCTCGAAGCGCTCTTTAGAAGCGGTTTACCCACCTCCTTCCATTGGTTTGCGAGACGTAATCACAACTCTGCATCCACAAGATGTCCCTGGTACTTGAGCTGGTCGGAGTCTTGTACCACGATGCCTACCTGGTGATGGCGGCCGCATAAATGATTGGCGCATTTAGATTGCTACTTCACAATGCCCGCGACTCGATTACATGCCTTCCTGTGCAGCGTAAATAACGAATCAATCAGGCAGTAAAACATTCCTAGCCGGTGCAGTACCTTTCTTTGCTTCATTAAATCGAGATATTCATGAGGCGCTGCTTTGCATTGACCGAATATCGAGCAGGACCAACGGCTCACACAAGAGAATAGTTTCATCTCACTGAGGTACGCCGATGAACGGGTGTAGAGTGTATTGCCTGCGCAGACCTACTCTGGTTATGTCAGGTAGTAATTGGTTGCTCCAAAAACAAAACAGTGTCTTGCCACGACGCGCGCGATGGTGATCGATAGGACAACAGTGAGGGCCTGAAACCTAGACCGCACGCGACGTGCCGGTGGCAATGTGGGGCTTGTTCTTTGGAAGCTATGCGCTGCAAAAGGCATCACTGACGTCGGCGCTATTCTTCAGCGGGCGCACGCGTCTTCCGGCTCCCTGCTGTGACGTCGTCGCCGGTGGTCGCGCCAGGCAGAAGACAAAGGGAGTACCCCCCGAAGAACGCCGGCACGCGACCCCAGTCCTTCGGCGCGTGACTCAGCCTTCTCGCTCAAGTTCCGCGCAGAGCTCCACCAGTGCTGCGCTCCTTCTTAACAAATGTTCACGAAGTGCATTCGAGATGGCGGACTGGAATGATGTTTGAAATGCGAATGCGAAGAACGGCAGCTAATGCCGACGTCTTGAAGCAGCGATGTTGCGGTTGAAGCTCCAGTCCCCCTAGCCAGTTCCCCACCGGCCCGTGGTGCAACCAGCGCTGCACCGAACTTTCGCGCAGATAGGGTATACATGGCAAGGCGGGTCCCGGCGTCGCCGGTGGGAAGCCAGCTCAGAGACACAGCACGATGGCGGATGTCCCGAATGATGGACGGCCGTCGTGTCAGCATGAAAGCTGCGCCTCCACCGGTCGCGAGTGTGGTTTGCTGCACGTTCACGCACCTGTGACTAAGGCTGTGGCCCACCTCGTTGTATCTCCATGCACAGTGCATTCGCAAATGCGTTGTGCAGCTGCTTTGCCACAGCAGTACCCGATGTATCCCGAAGCGACACTAGGGCTATGAGGGACGCCGTAGTGCAGGACTCCCGGTTAATACTGATAATTAAGTGGCGCAGTAAATGTCTCTCTTCTCGGTGGGCATCCGGGTCAACCGCACATTCAGGGAAAGGAGGAAGGAGAGAGCGAAAGAAGAAAGAGGGGAAGAGATGCCGTAGCGGAGAGCTCCGGAATAATTTCAACCACCTGGGGTTCATTAAGGTTCACTGATATCGCACAACACAGGTGCATCATCTAAACGCCATGTCAGTTTGTCGTTATTAATTTCGTAACATCCCTAACTCGCGTTTACACTCTGATGCGCGCTGGTTTGTTCTGGTCTGTTGATGTCGCACCTATTATTTGCTGCGCTGAACTCGGTTCCTATATTTTCAATTTCATTGGTAGCCTAGAACTTCCGCCCCATAGGTGAGGGCTGGCAGGTTCGCCAGCTGTCGCTGTTTGTGGAGTTGTGGGTGAGCTGCTATTCGTGAATTTGGGCGTCAAAGCCGAATGCCCTCAACACTGTACTTAACCTGGCCATTTTTGTCTCGTGAACTGCATTATATCCGATTACGTGACTTCATTAGAGGTCGTCCTCATCTAATCCCACAATTTTGACATTTCTTGCAAGACGCTGCTTCAAATATTCTACAAGCGCGCCTCCTAAGTCTTTTCCTCATTGTTCAGTCCGAAAAAGTAGAGGACTGCGGAACTGAGGCGTCAGACTGAGTTTGTTTTCTCTCCCTGCATGTACTATCGGGGACAAAAGTGGTATACTCCACACTGCGGGAGCCGCAGCAACGGAAAACTGGGGTGCAACGCCATCTACAGGAGGCATCTGGGGTCGAGGCAGCCAATGTGTGACCTTTAGTATCAGCAGGCATGTCGCTTGGCTCATTTCAATGTTTCGTGTTTTAGCTCGCCAAAATGCCGCAGTTTTGCGTTGCTCCGGCTCCCGCCGCGTGGAGTACACCACTTTCGTCCCCGATAGTACTTTGGTAAAAAGTTTCACAAGTAGCTGTGACATGCGATATCAAAGACACAAAATGAAAAATTAAGTGCTACGAATGATTCGTCACGTACTAAGGCCGTGTATATCACTATCGGCATTTCAGTTTACTTACTGCGTTAAAAGACTAAAAACTGAAAGTCTGGATAAGAAGTGTGGGAATTTTTAATTAAAACATGTCGCCCAGTCGGGTGATTCGCAAGTGTTCAACTCAGATGCGGTTGCTTGCGGCCGTGTTGTACAGAGAAGATAAGGTGGCCACTTGGATTTTTAGAAAGCCGTAGTGCTAGCTGTTCTAATGTGGCATCGTAAATTTTTATTTCCCTTCCTTTCGTCTTCCAGTCGGCTTTTAGTGCGAACGCACTTCTTCACTATTTGCGTGAAACTCGACCTCGAGGGTGGCCTTGGCCCATGCAGAAATCAGGTAATAATTGTCCCGACTGGGATTCGAACCCCCGGCGGCGCGAACGGATCAGCTTCGCTGGCCACTGCACGAAAGCACTATGCTATAGCCGTAGTCGATCACGCCTCCTGTTAAACAGCAACACACTCTCGCGCAGCGTTTTGCACATTGTGCTCTTCATCGACTTTCACCTCCGTTGCGAACAGGTCAGATCAGGGTTAACCTGAATCTAATATTGTCGCCACACGTGCCAGCGACCCAGCAAAGTAAAATCATGAACCAAGCAGGCTAAACACATGTTTTCACACGCCTACTCGGTTTAACTACGCTAAAACCTTGCCGCTTTTGTATTTTCTGTAGCAAAGCAGGTGGCCTTGTCGACCACAGTACAATGTTCCGACGGCAATCAACGCTAAGGCTATCAGCACACACCTTTGGGCTAGTTGGTGCATAGCAGACTCGTACAAGAGCAGAAAAAAAAAACACGGACAGAGGAAGACTTGGACAACACAAGCGCTTTATGTTTCGAAGCGCTCGTGTTGTTCAAGTCTTTGTCCGTGTTTGTTTTTTTTTTTTTGCGCTTGCACGTGCCTGCTACGGCTGTCATCCAGTTTTCCCCCAGCTAACTAGTAAATAAACCTGTATCTCATGCAACCGAATCACGTACACATCCTGTACCTCTAAGATCTGAATTAGTTAAGTTTTCTTTAGTTTATGGGGTTTTACCGTCGCAAAGCGACTCAGGCTATAAGGGACGCCGTAGTGAATGGTTCCGGAAATTTCGACCACATGGGGTTCTTTAAAGTGCACTGAAGTATTCGCACAGTACACGGGCTCTGGAATTGCGCATCCACTGAAATTCGACCGCTGCGGCAGGAATCGAACCCGCGTCTTCTGGGTGAGCAGCCGAGTGCCATAACCACTGAACCAGCGCGGCGGCTACGATTTGAATTGCCCAACATGAACAGTGTTCAGTCAATTCTTTCCATGGAGTGCGTCCTTTCGCGTCTGGTAAATTACATCTTTCCGAAGCAAGTTGCACTGAATATATACGTGGATACAACTCAAGAACGTAGCGGCAATTCAACTCTAAAGCGGCCCTTCAAAAAATATCGTCTGTCCATTGCCATCGTATCGCAGTCAATAGCTTTGCACCTGCCAGGCACCTGCTTGCTGCTAGGGCAGATGCAAGGCGGTTGACCGTGACGTCATATGCCAATAGGCAGCAGACATATAGGTTGGAGGGCCTCTTTTTATGGTATTTGCGGCTGCGTTTTTGAGATTTATCCCTTACAAAAATATTGCTTTCCGTTTCTTCTACTGGAAGAAAATATGGAGAACAGGGAGGGGAAAGTTGCGCAAAGAAACTTCACAAGGTCCACATCCTGAGCCAACTAACTCACTAACTAGTAATTATTATTACGTAAAACCGAGGAAAATTTCAGCTCACTTAGGACTCTCAACTACCCTTGTTTCTAACAAACAAAATATAGACAAGTCCCCTCTAGGAGATGAGCGCTGCCAGAAAAATTACCCGCTGATTAGCAGTGTGTCCTCGAGGTAAGGAAGCTACCTTCTTACGGTGCAGCCGGTTGGTCTTGGTCAGCGGGAATGCCTCTGGTTTAAACGAGTGCCATGCTTGTCTCGCCGATCTCTTCCACCATTCCGTTAGGCGCCTTGCGGTCATTCATAAAAACAGCATCTGTAGACAGCTCTAGCGGACGCCTCTCAACTTTGTCTGGCGCCGTTAATTGGCGCAGTGGCGTTATCGTGACGCTGCCATCTCTCACTGCTGGTAGACGCGACGATCCATCAGCAAACGCGTTGAAGTGTTAAGTACCTATACCAATTAACGTCTTTGTTTGTTGCCAAAGGTTGGCGCGCGCTTCTGGATTTCTCTGAACAAACTTTCTTTGCAGCGGATGTTTAGAAATTATGCATTCTTCCTGGCACTTGAACGGAGACGAAAAGAAAACGGTAACCAAAACAGCGGCTGTACTATGTGCCTGCGGGATGTTATGCGGATAATGAATGCTGCCGGTTGCCTGCGAAAGCGAGGTTTGGCCCGATCTTTGGCAGCTTAATGTCGTGCACAATAAAACATTAAGATTGAGCGGTGCCAATGTATTGAAGAACGTGACGTAAGAACTTGAACTCGAGAAACACGCCTGCCTCTGCGTTCTCTCTTCATGAGCGTGGTAGGAATTTGTCGCGCTAATTTTTTCGATTCACTATTTTGCGGCCAAATTCGTGCACCAGGCTAGAACGTCCATACAAGAAGTGGCAATTATGAGAGACATTGTAGAGCCTTCAGTGTAATGATGTAATGTAATGATGTAGTGTAATGATGTAATAGAGTTAAAGGAAAAGCTGCTCTGCACGACTGCGCCAGGAATGGTACGAGAACTTCCACGGCACTATGAATGTAAAGTCGAGAATGGTCAACTCCGCATATGTGGGCGTTAACCCAATAAAGATATTACGTCATACTCTTAAAGCGGAGCTTAAGTGTCTTCAGTTTTTGAAAGACAAACAGTGAGCAATACACGAAAGCCTTTGTGCATTCAGACTAACGATGAAGGCACATAAAGTAAGAAAATGATGGTTGTCATCGGTCTTTTTGTCGTAACACTCTATTAATTAAGTTCTTATTCACTGCAGTGAGGGTGGATACTTGAGCTGGATACACAGATGCATTTATATTGCCAGGCTTTTGCATTCTTCCGCCTGGCTCGTGGCTCTCATACAACATGAACACATGCATGTGTAGAATTAAACCATAAATATGTTCTCCGTTCTTTTATTAGATGGCGCTGATTTTTATTTTCTTACGTGCACCCGTTTTAGCGGCAACTGAGCAAGTTTCTCCGGCAGTTCCTTGCTGTCAGGTCACCTTTCCTTCGCTGTTTGAGAGAGAGAGAGAGACTTTAATGAATAAAGGAGAAGTCTGCCTGGTTATGAGCCTGGCGTGCTACTCCAGATGAAGGTGAAAGAAGAGGGTGAAAAAGAGAGAAAAAGGGAAAAAAGAAAGGTGACATCAAGCATACTCAACACTCGCACACTCGCAAACACACATGATTATCAAAGGATGTCCACTAAGCCCGTGTCCCTAAGAAACACTAGGAATGCTTTTGTCCCTCGCGCAGCCGAAGTCGCATCACTCCAGTGTCCAAGGACATGCTCCAGGTCCACGGGGCCGTCCTGACGAAGTCCTAAAGCACTTAACGGTGCCTTGCGATGGGGATTAAAGAATTGGCAGTGGCAGATTAAGTGTTGGAGATCCTCGCGCATGCCACTTGTCGGGCACAGAGGGCTACTTGATACACCGATTTTATAAAGATAGAATTTAGTAAAGGCAACGTCCCTCGCTGTTTGGAGAATGTGTCTGTCCCATAACCGTACAATTGTTGACAACCGAACCACCATTCTGCATTCCGTGAGTATGACGCACACGCCTTCGGGCAACGCTTTTTGGGGCCGCCCTATATTTTGCTCTCGCTTTTCTTCGCAACTTACATGATGATTCTGTCCTCCGACCGCGCAGGACCAATCTCTCACAGCGTCCGCGCCGCGCCGGGATCCGCGTCGCATTGATCCCGCAATACATGCACTCACATTGACAGCTACAAGTCCGCGTACGCTGGATGCAGCAACTTTACGGCTGACTAGAGCAGGGGCGTGAGTGCTATGCACACACGTGTCACTGCAGTCAGGGCACGCGGTAGGAATCATTGCGGGATAAGAGCTACTCGATAGAATGGGATCAAATCGCAAGCAATCTGTGACCGGACGCTCACTCGGCAGGAAAGCGATTTTAGCTCATTAGTCAGTCTTCCGTGCATCTGGAGTATGGTGGGCGTAAAAGTCGTCGGCAGACGCGAGTGATTAAGAAAGGACAGCTATCTTCTCCGGATGTCACTTGTCGTGTACTGTCTTTCAACGCTTCCTCCTTTGAAAGAGCGTGCACAATTTGAAGGTTTGAAGGTTTAATAAAACTAAATACAAATAAGTTATAAGTTTCATGAAAAAGTTAATACAGTAGGAGGTCACAAAGTGAAAACTGTCTGGGGGACCTCCCATCAGGGATACATAATAAAAGTCCACAGGTTTGGCAGAGGAGCAGGAACGAAAGTATAAAATCAAGTTAAAACATATTATTACAATTTGCGGCAATGAATAAGTTATACAATAGTTAGCGGGCACAATTTAACAAAAAAAAAAGGCATAAAACAGCAAAGCATAAGAGCAAGAGAAAGAACACAAAAGACATCAGTTAAAAATGAGCACTGAATAAATTCAGATATTATAAAGCAGAAGCGGAAGAAAAGAAAAAAAAAGATGTTCCAGATGAGTAACAATATGACCGTTTGCTGTCAGGCTAGGGAACAGAAAATGAGATTAAGGCAACCTTATGTATGGCATGAAGCTGATTGTGTTGATGAGAGTTTTTTTTTAGTAAAGTGTAGAAAGCGGGCTGCGAACGTGCGGATTTGATTGCTTGTAGTAATGAATTCCAGGCATACAAGTGTAGGTTTGTATGCCTGGACTTGGTGGTCGGCGTGTCACCGACCACATTTTCAATCTGTTCACATAGATCCACCGCCTGTGAGTCATTTTCCTTATTTTTTTATTATTTTCTTTCTTCTGGCACTCCGCTGTCGCCATGTAATGGCTCGAGACGAGCTAAGCAGCGTCCACGACAGTCTAATCCATTACTGCCGCTTGGCCGACTGAAAATAGGGGCGAGTGTCACCGTTGAAGCTCGCTCGTCATATCTCCGAGCCTCATCTCGAATCGCGCCTGTCAGGTTCCCTCTTCGTGCTTTGAGTGATAGACAGCTCTCGCCAGCGCAGCGCCAGGTTTGCGCCGACGACGACACGCGGAAAATCGCTCGCAACCCCGTCCAGATCTCAACGCCGGGATCCCAGGCTGGCAATGCAAAGAGAGCAGGCGCAAAAGCGAGAGAAATTTAGCGCCAGTGCTGCGCGTTAAAATGGAGACAACGCAGCGTGAACAATGTAAAACTTATCCGCTGCCGCGTCAGCCAATGTTTCGAGTGATCGAGCTATCGGTGTGCTTTCGTCGACCCGCCGGCAACGAATGAAGAACGGGGAGATTGAAAAAGTGAGGAGTGATATCGGCGATTTCCAAGTCCCTTCAGTGCTCCGGTTGGCGCGAATATGCAGGCTGTCAGTGCGTCGTTGAGTAGTACACAGAACGCGTCCTTTTTCGTGCGGCGGGAGTAGTGTGTCAGTACACCAGGGTCAAATTGAAGTCGAACACATTCAGTGACGCTGGCCGCGCTGGGTTTTCTATACGTTTCTTTTTCTTTCTTTTGATGTGGGAGCATTAGTGGGCGGATTTACCGATTTCGGGTATAGGTAAGTAGAGTCTTTGCCAAAAGTAACCAGGCTACACGGTTTGCTTCTCAGTCGTATATTAAAGCTATTACGACAGCCTTCAAGCTTTAAATATGAGTATGGTAAGGAGAACCTTTGTCCTCACTTTCAAAGAACTTATCTTAAGGGACGCTGTGAGGGCTCTACTATACGAATGAGAAGCAAACCATGCAGCCTAGTTACTTTTGGCGAATACTGTACATACGTGTCTGAAGCCTGCTTCGTGGCAGGCGGCCCATCTGCCCACCAGGTTGTGGAGACAGCCTTCCACCTGTACACAGTCCTTCACCTGGGTGAAGGCCTTCCGGGTAAACTCCTTCATACTGAAGGCCGTTAAAGCCTGGGTGAAGGGTACACGTGGGTGAGGGACTTCAGTGTAAATGCCTTCAGAGCAAAGGCCAGAGTAAGGGGTCAAACAGTATTCTTCTGACTGAAATATCTGGAGTAATCGTCCTCGCACGCAATTAAGGTGCCTCTTTCGCCTCAAACCTTTGCATCGCGACGAAAAGAGCGAGGTCGGTCGCTTTTGTTTCGCCGTCTTTCGTTACCAGAAATTCGGGGAAGCAGTCTGTGTGCATTTGTTTTGCCACCGCGTCGCTTACGACCAGACACTAACGAATGTACTCTTTAGTGAACAAAAAAAAAAACTCCGTGGTTGCAAAGTTTCCACCAGAGAATGTATTTACCTCTGCTGTGTAACTTTTGTCCTCTCGGCTACGGCGCGACCTGAAAGTGATCGGTATCTCAACGCCCTATAGCCTTAAAGTGTGAGATGGGGTAACCGTGCCGCGATAACATCAGTTACAGACAATTTTTCTGTTGCGTCAAAAACACAGCGTTGCGCTGTTGAAAGCCCAATCCCTGCTATGTTTGAAGCCGTAGATTGGAGCAGTACATTTTCGAAAATTGAGTTTTTGTCACCCCAAAGGAGCTCTCAATTTTCGTTTTTTTCAAGGGCACCCAATGTTTAAAATAGATTTTTTAAAACAAACCTTACACAAGGCATCCAGACGCCGCTGCCTTGAACGTGTGTAGAGATCATCTTCAAGCTAAATGCTGTGGAAAAAACCATTTCGTTTTCTGTACGAATAGTTACAGCAAAAAACATGACCTCGCCCAATTAAGCGCCACAGGTTTCAGGGCATAGCAGAGCTAGTTAGGCGCTGTCCCAAATACCTGCTGCCGTATTCTATAAGCTGTTCACTTTCCATTCTCCACTTCGCGTCCAGTCAGTCCTCTGTGAGTGGTCACTCAGATCTACCAGCTGCTTTCAAGAGTCTGTGGAGAGCGACCCGGCCATTGAGTGATTGGCGACCGGGCCTCACTATTGGCTACATATCGCAGTTCCAGCCAGTGGCCAGGTCCGGTCACCTGGTGCTGACAGAGCGCTGCGATTCACCTCACCATTGGCTGGACATTGCATTCAATTTCAGCCATTGGTAAGCTCCGGTCGCCAACCACCCCATGGCACGGTCGCTCCACACAGACGCTTCAAAGCCGCGAGAATGGACGCAAAATGGACAGTGGAAAAAAGGACAGCCTAAAGAATACGGCCCCTGATAACGTACGCTCTGCGTTTAGCATAACTCCATCCCTTCAACCCCCTCCCCCTTCCTCCCCCTCCCCCTTCCTCCCCCTCCCACTTCCCCCTTTCCATTCCTCCCCCCCCCCCCCCCCTCATCCAATCCCCTTCGCGTGACACCCCTGAGTTCTTAGCTGCCAATGTCTTTGTAGTGGCTATCGAGTTCGTTACTGCTTAGCTATTCGCACTTGCCTACGCTGCGATGCACACATTGTTATCTTCGCCCCGCCATTGGCTTTGGTTTTGAAATACTTTAGCCTTCGCTCAAACATAGGTTTGCTCGTATCAGGTCGCCGTACATTTGTTGCTTATCTTCTGCTTTTCAATGGGAAAGCTACCTGGCGCAACTTCGCCGCCCCCCTCTGTTTCTGTCGTCTTCACTGCCGTCATACTTCTGCTGTTGGATGAGGGTTTTCCGATTGTCATAACCTTTAGGGTGCACTTAGTAGGTTCTTTTTTCCCGGTATGTTGCTCACAGTCGGATTTTGCCACTCTTCATCGGCAGTACAGCAATTCCTTCCACGTGAGTACGCTCTGTTTGGAAGGAGCTTGGAGTGCCCTGTTGTGGCACTTCGATCGCTTACTGCATCGAGAGTCCTAAAAGGTCAAATCGGCTGGGATTTACCCCATCCCGTCGCCTCTTGCTTTATCATTATCGGTCACACGGAGTCTGGACAATAACGTCATACCGCTAAATATCAGCCCAGCTGGGCTGATATTTAGTAGAAAGCTCTATTGATTTCCACTTGGTGTAGGTGAGCCATCGCGTATATGCAGCTTCGACCGTGGAGGACACAGCGTCACATGTTGCAGGAGCTTCTGCATATGCCTCCCCGTTTCTGTACGTACGCAAGCACCTTATTAATAACTGACACCACATTCATGATGTTTTGCGCAGTCGGGCTAATACACATTCGGTACGTTCACACGCTTTCTGCTGTGCTGGCAGATTTTTAAGGTGGCAGCTGGACTCGTCGGAGTAAATGCGTAACATGCCGACAGCGTCGCTTTGGCGCCGAGTGCCTGCGAAACCCGGCAGTTACGTGGTCCCCAACGCGTGCCACTAACGTTAACTGATGAGCCACTAATCGATCGCTTACTGCGCGCAGAAGACCGAGCAGTACAGAAAGAGGAAGAGGGGAAACCGGTAATCAGCCACCTTTAGCGAGGCGTTCATTTCCCCTTGGCAGCGGTGCGCGCCCTCGGCGGATTGTGTGCAGAGGCGAGCCAGTCGCGTGTCCGCTGATTTGCATGCGGCGGTAGCTTGGAGGCCAGGGTTAGGGACGCTTCGCGTGCAGCTGCGTTATCGTGTAATCGACTGTAACGTTCTGTGAATCATCTTCGGGGCTGCTTCCACTTTGATGCGTCTGGCACTGCTCACCGGCACGCAAGCGGCCCCGGTTGCGCAGTCCTTCCAATGTTTATGCCAAGGACGAAGACCGCAGGCACCGAGAGAGGGTGCTCTTCAAAGAGATCCGCTGCTGTCGCCCCTTGTGAAGGCAGTAGAGGAAAGAAGGCCTCAGCTATAGAGTAACACGGGCAGAGGCGTAGCTTTCAACTTGTTCGCGTTATGTAAGCCTCCGACGTCTGTGGGCTGCTTCGCTTCTGGTTCGACCCTCACGCGATCTTGGCGCGACCAAACGGGTGAACTGCTAGTGAGCGGTGTAGTAAGTGTAGCCAGTCGCCGGGTATTTCTGTACCGTTTGCCACGTCTTACCGATGTGCAAGTGCGTACTGGGAGCCAGTGAGCAAAATCAGCGCTAATATTTTCTTTCGTACTCTATGACCAGTGCACATGAATCATGGATGTCTATTGTTATTTCAGCTGCTGATTTTTTTTTCTCTCCAGAACTGATAACGAGAAGATTATCAGGTTCTCGCGAAGCCTGGACGGGTACCAAAATATCACGATTACGTTAGCTGATAAGCTAAAATGGCTTTCAGTTTGACGCAGCTCGTTTGACATAAATTTGTAGTTGGTTATCTCATTTTTATTCCTGTTGATGATTTTCTCTATTTCATTCACTGGCCCCACAGCAGCTGTAGGTTCGAGTATTACCGGAATTCAAAAAGATCGCCAAATACGATATCCTGAAACAAGGGAGCCACACGTGTACTGTAAACACGAATATAGGCTTATATGGAAGTAAAGAGGTAGTATGCTGTCTTCTAATGCACCCTATCTTATGAAAGAGAGTGCGCTAGAGGACAGCTTGCTTCCATTTTCCTCCTAATTGTTTGGAATGAATGTTTGTCTGCGTCGTCTTCTGGCTCCGCATGCTCATCGAGCTTGGCTAAGAAAAATTCGCACGGGCTTGAAAACATGTTTCGAACAACCGTTCATTCGCTTTTTCTTGCGTTCACTAGTCGCAGTTTTGAAAGGCTTTCGGCATCGGTGCTAAAGAAAAATACCGACCGCCCAATTGGGCATACACCATATCGATGCTTTTCAAGATTTTATTGATTTCGAGGTTTATCTTACGGCTCACCCTTACTGCCGTGTTCTGCGGAAGGTATGTAAGCCCCGAGGATATTTATATCCCATCGCTGTAACAACGAAAGCCGCCACACGCTCGCCTGTGCTCGCGGGAGCCTTCGCGTGACTTTGCGAGATTTGCACTTGAGCCTTGCCGGGTGCACGAAGAAACTCTGTGCCAGTAATCGCGGCACACAGAAAAAAAAAAAAAAAAACATGCGCCTTTTTAGGCGCAGTTATGCACCTTCGCGAATAAACGTGCCGGTCGTAGGTGGCTTACAACGCCTTCTGGGCTGCGCCTAACTTGGTTAGTATTTTTCGTCTCGGCAGTGAATCTCTACGGGGCTATATACAATCCGTGGTAATATTTGCCCGCACTGGAGTAAAAAAAAAAATCATCGACAGTGAGGTAGAGCACACAGCAGGTGAACGCGGCGTGCACTTGAGGGTGGCCTTCGGTCTTCGATCTCGTGTACCTATATGCCATGCCACATCGCTGTCGTGCGGTGAAGCCAAACTACCTAAAGCCTAGCGGTGGCTTTCAACTGGCTTGCATCGCTTGCTCCACTCTAGAAGGCGTTACGGAAACCAGTTGGACCCTCATTTTAATGAAGCCATTCTATTTATTCTGTAATGGTAGCAGCACTTGGCTCTTATGATAGGCAGTGAAAGCACCGTCCGCTTATGAAGGCATCTTATGAAAGCATCGTCCGTTGCACCTTCGATGCGAAGCAGGTTGTGCCTACCAACTCCTGGCAAATGATGATGTCACCGGCACGCTGGCGAACGGCACATTGCTGCAAGAATTGCACCTCTAGTACCAGTTCAATGTATTCTTTCCTCGAGGGAGGTTACGATAACCTTATGTACTGTCATTTTTTAGATAGAACATTATTGATATAGCCAGCTTTTTCGCGTTCATCTAAAAGTGCGATGTATTCGGTTTCGACTGTATATACGGCCCCCCACTAATTTTCTACCCTCGTCCATGTGGAGCTTCACTAATTAAGGAAGAGTGCCAGTAAGCCCTTCCTTTTACGTTAAAGTACAGCCTACTTTGCCAACTGGCCGACCACCCGTTCCTGCAGCGCTCTCAGCCTAATAAGACGCTTCCTTCAGAGATGGGTGCCGAGTGGTTACTTGGTATTTTATTGACCGTTATCCAAAAAACGGCTAAGAACTCGGCTAATTGACCCAGTACTGAACGAATAAAAGCGTACACGGGCTGCTAAGCTGGGCATGGGAATTCACAGTTTAAAACGCCGAGTGGAAATGGTGTAAATAAACAAAGCACAGCTTAAGAGCATGAAAATAAAGCTGTATTGCTGGCGATTACACAGAGCTAGGAAAAGTCTATTCTTTTGTTATGCGTAGCGAGGCGGCTCTTTCCTGGCGGGCTTTCCCGTTCGCTTTACTGCCGAAGGCTTTGCGAACTTCGATCGTTCCTTCATTTTAATGTGAGGTTATTCTGTTAGTGCAGTTTAACAAAGTTAAACTAATTATGACAACCAGGAAAATTGCGAGTACACTTAGGCAACACAAGTGTTGAGAGGCGAAAGCCGAGGACACTATGCCGTGACGACTTCCGGTGGATGTGACGTCACACCTTTCCCGTGGCTATATGGATACCTAAATTATACATATTTCGGGGATCTTAAGTGTTAATTACGCTTAATTACACATTACTCCATCTAATTTGACACAAATGCGACGTTTTCCCGACCATTCTGTGACAATTTTCACTATGCCGTGACGACTTCCGGTGGATGTGACGTCACACCGTACCGTTGGCTATATGGACGTCCGCGCGATTTCGACTCAGTTTCGACATTTCAGCCTATAATTAATTACCTAATTAATCTATAGTCATCAAACTTGGCTTCTAGGTTCATTTTTTCCTCCTTTATCTGAAGTAATCATTGGTTTTCTTCTATCCCTTTTAGTTCCCAAGTTATGCGAACGTGACACGCTTTGTTAACGGACGACAGTATGAGCCATTCGCCTCAATAGTTTCAAGGCCCTTTCTGTAGCGGCTTCGATGCGAGGCCCACTAGGCTTAGCGGCACCGAGGGCGCGGGGAGCGACAAGTCCGTCGCCATTTTGTGCGACGACGGGATGTTGCGTCGCTGCAAGGAAGCATATCGCTAGCCGACCTCGTGTGGCGTGCGAGCAGCTGCTGGCACTGTGATTATGTTTCTGTATCACCTTAGTATGAATGTCTATTACATAAGGCGAGCTCAGCAGTTCAGCATACCTACACAGTGTTTAAGGATTTTTATGGTAGCGGTTCTAGGCGCAGTGCCACGGGAGGGAAAATTATACGCTCGTGAAAGCCAATTGTTCTTTGCTGATTTTTTCTTCCTTTTTTCCCAAATTTTCTGCTCCCGAGTTGGGGGTGAGGCCGTGAACTACCCTATGACTTGAGTATATACGATATTTAGTTTAAATGAATCAATAAACTTCAGGAGCGTTGTAAATGCGCGAAGACCTCATATACGAAAGTTGTACAGCGCGAAAAGCAACCACAGATTGAGCACTTGCTAAACGGTATAGCTTCATTCGGAACGCTTCCTTATTTCTTAGAGCCGCCGCGGTGGCTCAGTGGTTGTGGTGCTCGGCTGCTGACCCGAAGGATGCGGGTTCGATCCCGGCCGCGGCGGTCGAACTTCGACGGAGGCGAAATTCTAGAGGACCGTGTCTTGTGCGATGTCAGTGCACGTTAAAGAACCCCAGGTGGATGAAATTTCCGGAGTCCCTCACTACGGCGTCCCTCAAAGCCTGAGCCGCTTTGGGACTTTAAACCCCTGTAAGCCAACCAACCTTTTTTCTTAAAAGCTAACGTTCAATGTAGGACCTCGATTACGGTCACTATGCTGAAAACGGGGATTCTATACGCGGGCATCCCAAATCACTCGTGTTATTAACATTATTTAGAGACACACCTGTTTGCTCTGTGGAACGCTGAATAATAGTGTTTTTTCTTCATTCCTTGAACATTTGCTCGAGTTCGCGGGGTTTATTTTATTATTCATTCTTCGTCGTTTTTCCGGCGTAGAAAAAAGTAAACATTCCACTTCGATGACTTCATCATTTCACTTGACTTGTCTAGCTTGCCTCCAGACCTCACGGGTCGACAGCAGATAAAGAGTAGTTGGATACAAAGAAAGAATTCTATCGCTCTCACCCCTCGCTGTGCAGGTCGCCTCACCGAAGACAGAACAGCGCCCCACGACGATATGAAGTGGCCATCAAACACTCAGTCCTGGTTCGAAAATGGCTGTTGTAATTTCAATGGTTTTAAGCTTTCTTGCACTCAGTGTGTACGCTGGAGAAACAGGAAGGAGATGTAAATCCTCAAATAGAATAAGATGATCTGTCTTACGTTACCAATTGTAAACATTGTTGCTTTATTCACATACTAAATTGTATTTTATTTTTCAAGGGACTCCGCCGAAAAATCAGCGATGAGAGCAAGTCAAAGTCATTTCTTTGTGTGTTAGTGCGCCGATCTCTGCGTGCAGCCCTTTTAGTGCTCTTTGCAGGCTCCAGTACGGTGAAGTGCACTACTAGTGCACCACCAGGGCATCACCATGCAGTGCATCACCAGTGCATCACCAGTGCACCACCAGTGCACCACCAGTGCGAAAACCAAGTGCACCATCGGCAATATCTGTGGACGGTTAAGCGGTGGTCTCTGATTTGTTGAAACTGTGCCGCAAGACGACAAATTCATGATTGTTTTCGAAACTAAGCACCGCTATGCCTACCGTCGGCCCGCCATCGCAGTACGCAATTTGTGCTGAGCTCACTAGTACTCCATGAATACCTTCATTTCGAACAACATTAAATTGAAAGTCCCATGGTTTGCTTAGGGCTCCGCTTGTAATAGTTTTGCTAAATAGGAATTACTTGGAGCTAGCGGGGTCCAAAAGCCATCTGAGAAATAAGTTGCGCATTTCTCAGCGATCAAAATTCGCCGCGTGGCAGAGTTGGACATGGATGGCCCTTGAAAACTTCGACGACAATGAGCCAGCGAGAAGTGAGATTTGCACAGGTGACGCCGGTGTATGCAAGGGGCGCGAGACTCCTAGAAAAATTAATTATTGTAATAAATAGGTACCCCGGGGAGTCCTCATACCGGTCATAAAGAAGTCGTCGCGCATCGGTTAAGCGATGCACCACTGCCCTGCGACGACAGGTGCTGCCATTGGTGGGGGTTTGTGAAAACCGGCTTACTCTTCCCGAGCAATGTCTCGCGCCCAATCATTAATTAACCGACACCTGCCATAATGGTCAGTTTGCTCAAGCTTGCGATGTCGCCACAACGTCACGTGGCGTAGGTGGGCCGCCTTGGTTGTTTCTCCGGGTATTTTTCGCTCACAACGCTGCCGACAACGACGCCAGATTTTGTGCAGAACCGGAGCCTTAACGCTGTTGTGTTAAAATTGCGAATTTTCTGGTTAATTCTGCACAAAAATCGGGAATGTCTTTTTGATATCATATGCTAAGAGTTCGAAAGCCAAGGGAAAACGAAAGTGCCTTAATGACCTGGTACTGACATGTCTGACTCGCAACCCAAGGGTCATGGATTCACACCCAAGTTTCGGTTCTAGCGTGATTAATTTACTTTACGTCTTTATATGCCATGAGGGCTTTTCAGTCTTGCTGTGACCTCATAGTCGCAATTTAAGTAGATTTCCGATCACTCTGAATCACAAAATCAACATGTGACGTCACAACCTTCTCGACCAGGCCTGAATTATTGTGGAAACGAGCACGGCTTTTCCATCGAACGACTGCTCTAACGCTGTGGCATTAGCACCAGTGGCCGACTAGCCAGGCACTGCACAAATAATTTTCTTTCTTTAATCAACATCCCGCAAACCTTTGTCTATTACCGCACATGTGTTATTCAAATAATATTTATAAGGTGGCAGTGATCAACGTTCATGGAATCCATTAACGTTGGCAGTGATGGCAGTGGATGTCATATTCTTGGCGTGTCCTTAGTTGTCAATTAGCCGTATAGTGCTAGACGAAGCCGCTGGTTTCTGACCACTGGGGAACTATCGCATAGAGAATTGAAAGGAATACTTCGTATTCACATTACCGTGCTGATGGAGGTGACTTTCGCACTATTTAGTGAACGCCGTTTGGTAACACGAAACTTTCCGACCGTCTCTGGGCTTCGAAACTTGTCGACGGCTGAGTGTCGTCCGCGCGCATAACCGTGTGGCGAAACTAACGGCACAACTGCCACTTGACCTTGTCACTTACTTCTGTTTGTACTCTCCTATCATCACACTCCGCTCGGGGAAGCGAGGGGTGGCGTAGTGGCTCGGCTCCAAGCGTGCCGATGGAAAGAGCGGAGGGGGACCCACGCGTCTGTTTCTCCCTTTATCACCAGCAACACCCTTTGCGCTCCCCGCTTATCTGACCCGTCTCTCGCGTCCTACACAGCCGATGTCCTGCGTGGATGCCTCGCGTTGCGCTTGCCCGCTTATCGGCGGCCGCCCGCTAAAAATGACATCAGGTGCCGTCGCGCTCATTGGTCGGACGAAGAGGGCGCGTGCGATGGCATGCCCGCTCGCGAGTCGTCCTCCCACGAGACGCGACAGCGCGCCGCTGGGGTCGTCGGCAGAGCGTACTAAGGGAACAGCCCGGCTGCCTGGGACGGCGAGGCGCGCGATAGTGAATGCCCCACACCACCACTGTTATGCAGGGAGACAGAGTAGTTGAAACAACAATGCTTTTATCTGTCGTCCATGTGATGCGTGTGACTGCTCACATGTGATGGAAACCAACCGTCGCCGAAACCAGGGAAAGCATCGGGGAAGGTTTTAGTTCGAAAGCACTTTTAGCCGCACTCCCTGGGTTTGAGTGGTGTCTGTCTGTCGGAACATCCGAGTAGCAAGTGTAACTGGCTCACTGGGTCAGTGGACACGTCAGTCGCGCTGTACTGTAATCATTGCTTACCTACATAATTGATTAGAAAGAAGAGAAACATCCATATGACGCCTGCGCGATCCGAATCTACGATCTACGACCTCTGTATGTCGCGTACGGTACCTTACCAACGCAGATATTACAGCAGCTGTAGAGCCTCCTACTTTCGGGCGTATTTATGTAGCGTGTAGCCTAACCTTGAGAGTGTTCCCCAGGGTCAACTCCGTAGTTTATAATCAATTATTTTTAGGTAGAAAATGAGTACAGTGCTAATTTCCCATTCGTCAACATTTGAAGTAAAAAAACACTTCCATATGTTTTCCTTGATTTCTGTGACTGTTGCTTCCTTCACATGTGTGTCATAAATAAAGGTAGGACTTGACTTTCCGTGTAAACCGAAAAAGAAAGCGAAACAAGTACGCCAAATTCCGTTTACGAAATTCGGTTTTAACCTGAGAAGGTGAGTATTCTTGGCATGCAAGGCATAGCTAGGTGGCCGTTCAGTGCCACTTCCACCCAGTCGCACGTTGAAAACTAACTAAGCACGGAAAGTAGGAGCATGATATGCGAGGATGGCATTGTTGGATAAGCAGTGCAGTGGCGCCACTTGAGGTATTGATCGGTATCTTACAAGCCTCTGCACACCAGGAAGCGTCACCTCTTTGTCGCCTTTTAGCTGAGCACTGTTCACTATCATCACCTGCCTAAAGCAGTTAATCGGTCTAGTACGCTAATCAACTGCATGTAAGACACTGTCATGAAACAGTAGTTCGGGCTAGCGCGACGACTGAACAGCAGTTCCAACGCTGCCATCAGCATGCAGACCACGTGATTTTCTGCCCTCGCAGTCAACCCACAGCTACAACGTACGGAAATCATGTCAACCTAGTTCTTAGAAGCAAACTTCCACTTCAAGCCTTCCACTTTGTCTGCTGGAAATTTCATTTAACTTGAGTTTCGTTTTTAATGATTACAAGTACTTCTACAAGCACAGCTCTATTTACTACCATTCGCAATTTTAATTATTAGTAAATAAATTGTTCGGAACTAAACTTCTACTTCTGCCTTTCTTCATTGCCTGCCGGCAGTCTCATTTAACTTGAGTTTCTCTTTTAATGATGGCAAGCTCTACAAGCACAGCTTTGAGTACTACCATTTGCGCTTTTAATTACTGCTAAATAAATTGTGCAGGATGATAAAACTACCGAAATAGACTTAAGTCTCTTTTGACCACACAGAATTGCTACATTGAATCACGAAAAAAAATTCAGTATTTCATTTGTCGAAAATATATACTCGCCGAAAAAAAAACGAAACCTGCGTTCGTAAATAGAAATCGAAAAAAGTACGGCTAATTTTCAAAATATAGAAATCAAAACGTCTAACCCCCAGTCGTAGCGAGCTCCTTATTTCCATGCCCTTGTTCGCTAAATGGCACTGCTGAGTCGGTTATAGTAGGTATAAGTAAGCATAATAATCGCCACACAGAGAGCGAAACACGTATTTCGTTCAAGCTAAGGTATCCATAAAGCTGAAGTATTAGGAAATGTGCTCATACGAGGCAAAGTGCAGTGAAGATAGTTGTGATATTTTCCGGCTTCAGAATACCACAACGATGAAAAGTTTAAAGGGGTAAATGCATTCAAACCAGGGCACCAATGGGAAAACAAGACGACGCAAACAAACGCGCTGTTTTTATTTGCAGTCAACGCGAGCATATTACTCAACGCACTACTTCGTTCGCGCATACTCTGTCAGCAACCCTTACTTACTCTGAACGAACGGGAAGGCATTAAAAGAGTAGAAAAATTTTCATTAATTCTTGTTCGACACTCTAGCAGAGGAACGTTGAACGCTCGCTCTTCATAAGGTCTGGCCGCTCTCGAGCACTGGGCGGAGCTCGGAATCATGCCGCAGATTGTTATAGTGGTACAGCAAAAAAAAGAAAAAAGCAACGCGATATCGCGATATTACGCTACGTCGCCTGCCAGGGTAACGTATTCTCTCGACTATCGGTCGCACGCGTTCGAAAAATCGCCTGCGCACGCGTGAAACGTCCTTTGTCCGAGCGCCCTGCGATTTAAGCAGGATTTCAGGCTGCGCTTGCATTTAAATTTTATTGCGTATCCTGCGCACTTTGAGATTGCATTGTACACGCTACCTGCAAATATCAGGTAAATGGCGTCTCCGTTGGCATGCAGTTCACAGCATCACATAACAGCAGACAATTTGCCGGGGTCGCGTTAGTCAGAACCTGAATTAAACCAGAGGATATCGATTCTTTCCAACTCCAGGCAGGGCTAAAATCCGGTTTGTTGTTAATTCGAGTAACTTAGTACATTACGCAGTGATTAGGCTAACAGTCTGAAGCGCTTAACGGAAAAATACAGGATCCGGTTACGCTACGCAGTCATTTATTTGGAAATACGCGTTCAACAATAAAATTGCAATACGGAAAGCTGTCAGGCAGGGAGACACGATCTCGCCAATGCTATTCACCGCCTGCTTACAGGAGGTATTCCGGGGCCCGAAATGGGAATAGTTGGGGATAACAGTTAATGGAGAATACCTGAGTAATCTGCGATTCGCTGATGACATTGCCTTGCTAAGCCACGCGGGACATGAGCTGCAAAGCATGATCAATGAGTTAGACAGGCAGAGCAGAACGGTGGGGCTAAAAATTAATATGCAGAAAACCAAAGTAATGTTCAACAGCCTAGCAACGGAACAGCAGTTCGCAATTGGTAGCGAGGTGCTGGAAGTAGTAAGAGAATACGTCTACTTAGGGCAGGTAGTGACATGTGATTAGGATCATGAGAGGGAAATAGCTAGAAGAATAAGAATGGGGTGGAGCGCATATGGCAGGTTCTCTCAGATCATGAATGGCAGTTTACCAATATCTCTTAAGAAAAACGTATACAACAGCTGTATCTTACCGGTACTCACCTATGGGGCAGAAACGTGGAGGCTAACGAAGAGGGTTCAGCTTAAGTTAAAGACAACGCAGTGAGCTATGGAAAGAAAAATGATAGGTTAAGAGATCGGAAGCGGGCGGAGTTGGGGAGGGAACAAACGCGGGTTAATGACATCTTAGTTGAAATCACGAGGAAGAAATGGGCTTGGGCAGGGCATGTAATGCGAAGGCATGATAACCGCTGGTCCTTAAGGGTAACGAAGTGGATTCCAAGAGAAGGGAAGCGTAGCAGGGGAAGGCAGAAAGTTAGGTGGGCGGATGAGATTAAGAAGTTTGCGGGAATACGGTGGCCGTAGCTGGCAAAGGACAGGGTTAATCGGAGAGATATGGGAGAGGCCTTTGCACTGCAGTGGGTGTAGTCAGGCTGATGATGATGATGACGCGTTCGACAGAAATGTTCGCCGTTTATTTTACTCAGTTTGGAACGTCCCGCATAACTTCCTCGCCGCACCCATATATGCCAAGCGAAGGGCTGAATGCATTATGTGGACTATCAGCTCTTGTTTGCTGACCGATGAGGACACGGATAAACCGACCGCAGGACAACTGCGCAGACTCTCAGATCACACGCTGCTACCTGACACTTATCGCCGTCGATTGTTTTCATAGCTGGTTGGCTGCTCTTTCTATGCGTTTGTGTCTGCGTTTGTATGCGTGTGCGTCAAGAGAGCATGGGGTGGTGAGCGCTCGCCGGCGAACCCATGGCGCAACTTTGCACCTTAAAGGGAAACTGCATAGGTTTTAGAAATCAATGACCTGAAGAGGGTCGAATGTGTGAAACTTGGAGGTAAAGCATGCGAAGTGTTTTTGGGCTAGCACTTGAAATAGTCAAGTAATCGCCGATTAAAATCCGGACGCCCTTCAAGCTTCTCCGCAGCGCACAACGCCAAGTGGGGGACCGCATGATGACGTCATCTAAGGTATCGGGACATGTCCAACGCACAAACGCCTGCTTTGAAGGGAAAAAACCAACGCCACCGAAGGCGAACCCTGTCGAGAGTTGTTTGGCAGGGTCTAACGAGTCGGGGCAGGGTGTGGCTGACGACAGCGGTAATTTGAAATCATACCTTCCGTGACGTCACGCTGAGTTTTCCTGCACTTCTCCGGTGCATTGAGGAAAAGCGCAAAATTCAATCGTCGATTACATCACTATTTTAAATGCTAGTGCAAAAACATTTGGCATGCTTTACCTACAGCCTATATAGATTTCAATCCTTGAATATTGCGAAATTATAAAAAAAAGTGCTGCAGCTGCCCTTTAAAGACCCAAGCTCAACAGACATAGCCTTCGATTTATTATCAACATTAGGCATCAGTCACAAAACCCCTAATGAAGCTGACAGCTAGGCGGCACATCGGGTGGCTGCACGCGTTGGCGTGTTCCGTTTCATGTTTCTTTAGACTGTAAAAGCTCAGTCAGGACTACAGGGTTGGGCAGGGCAGACAGTGTTTTAACTTAATCGGTAGCTCATGGGCTGAACTGTGCGAGTTTTCTGACTATATTTAATCTAAGTGGCAGCTAGAATAACCTGTACTCTGGATAATTTACTTTAGGCGCCACTTCGTTTATTTCTAGTGTGGAAAGATTTCGTAACGGGAGATCGAATAACACAAGCACCAATTAATTTAATTACAGCACTAACGCAATTTGCATCAGCGCTAGCGCTTTCAACCCATGGGTGCCACTGAATTTAATCCAGATGAGGAAAGCGAACGCAGCAGAAGATTTCAGTGCAGAGAGCAAAAATCTAGAAATTAATTGCTGATCGGTTGATACTTTTGAGACCATCCGCAACCAGTGTGGCCTGGAATACACGCCGTTCTTTATTTACGTTCTTTATTTACCATCTCTGTCTCCACGAAAGTGGTTTTCTTTGGATGCTGGAAATTTCTTTATCTTACGAAACGCTTGCAGGCAGCAAGGACAGCAAAGACAGCGAGTAAATAACTGCAATAGTCTTGTTCAATCGCCTGTATAGACTACGCTGTGGCTCAACAGTTACAAACACCAGACTCAAATTGCCATCCTAATTTTGACACTTAAATTTCGACCCTTTTAAAGGGGCACTGACCACAAACTGTACCTGGCCTGCGTCGATATAATATGGCATTCTTGCAACAAAGACTCCACTGTGAAATAAAGCAGAGCTTTTATCAGCTAGAAAACAGCAAGAACAAAAATACAGGTGTCGCCATCACCGGCCGACTTGTCAAGTAGAATGTGTGCCTCGACACCGATCTAAGCGCGGATCACGGAGGCTACGCTACAACGCCATACGCTGCTAAACGGTGGCAACCCGTCTTTTTCAGATAGGACGTTGCGAATTTAATCGACTGGCGGGAAGAGTTTTAAATCCAATTTTCTCGGCACCAAATACGTCTTTTGCTGCCGGACAAAAGTCGGCGTAGACAGGAAGAGGCAGAGAATCAGTTTTTACTGAGAACAATAATTTAAGGGAGTTGCCGTCAGTATTCCTTGAATAAAATTATAGCTGATACAAAAGGTCATATGTGTCGTATTCTAATCACGAATCATTACTACTAGGCAAACGGATAGACTGCTGTATTGCTCGGATGAACCGGTGGGCTTGGATATTACGACAAGTTTTCTAATACAACGCTTGGTAGTCATTTCAGTGCAAATTAAACATGGCTACAGCGCACTAGCTCATGAAATAAAATAACGTCGGGCAACTCAGTACTATCCGCTTACCAGCATCCCATTGCTCGTGAGTGTCACTTCAATTTCAAATGTATTTGCATCCATCTTGTACACATTGCAGGGGTACAAACAGAAAGCCATATCAGTCGTTCATGTACAGAATAATATAAACAATATGAGCACGAAGAAGCCCCCCGAGACTAAAAGATTGCTGGCTCAACGCGCTGCCTCGCAGTTTTTACATGTCTGGCCGGAGAGCTGCTGATAAGAATAAGAAATACAAATTGTGAAGTTCAAAAGCCACGCACTCCACCCGCTGCATCTGCAGCCCAGAGTGTCGAGCAACGTTCAGCCACAAAGAGAGCCGCCGCTCCCCCTCTCCACAAAAAAATTCAGGGGGCACTTTGGCTCTCTAAAGTGCTGCAGGGCGAAAGTTTTTCCTGGCGCCCTGTTTGTTTTCTATTTTTATTTTTGAATTTTCATTTTTTTTATTTTTTTTATTTTTGTTTCTTTTGTTTTTGTTGTTCTCTATCTTTATTTCTTATATTCTTTATTTTATTTTCTATTTTTGTTTATTTTCTTTTATTGTTCTTTATTTTTTATTTCTCATATTCTTATTTTATTTTCTATTTTTGTTTCCTATCTAATTTTATTGTTTTTTTATTCGTTTCGTATTTTTATTGTTTCTTTTTCGTTTATTATTTCTATTTATTTTTTATTCCTTTTATTTTATTTATGGAACCCATGCATTCACTAGATGCGACTTTATTCATGCTCAAACCATGAGCCGTAGTGGCGGAGCAGCAGCGTCTCCGCTTCAAATACCAAGGGCCCTGGTTCGATTCCCAGCCTCGACGCAGTTTCTTTTTAAGCAGTGACGCCGAAACGCGGACAAATCTTCCGACACCGCTGCTAACGACACTATGAGGCATTAAAGGCTTTCGCCTTAATACATTCTGGCGGAGTGGCGATAATGGTGGGTTGGCAACCGCAAGTCGCTCCGTTTGTCGAACAAGGCTTTCGTGGGGTTCAAACCCGAGAGGCGAGCAGACAGACGCCTGGCAGACTCCATTTAGCTGTCCGCTTTCGTCTCTTGCCTACAGTTATGAGCAGCATTGTCACTTTTGCGAAGAAACAAAGATCGGCTGATTCGCAATATGGAGAAGGGAAATCACCCTGGCATCGTAGAGGATGTGGAGGTCCCCGGTAAGGTCCGTTGTAGCGACCACAAAATGGTAAGGTCTCGTATTAGCTTAGATTTGAAGAGGGAACGGAGGAAACTGGTAAAGCGAAAGGCTATTAACGAGTTAGCATTAAGAGGGAAGGTAGAGGAATCTAGAATGTCGCTGCAGAACAGATTTTCCGCTTTAACTGAAGAAGACGACCGTAGTGTTGAAACAATGAATGATAATCTCACAGCTATCGTTACAGAGTGCGCCGCAGAAGTAGGTGGTAGGATGGTTCGACAGGATACCAGCAAGCTATCTCAGGAGACTAAAGATCTGATTAAGAAACGCCAAAGCATGAGGACGTCTAACTCCACAGACAGGATAGAACTAGCAGAGCTATCGAAGTTAATAAATAAGCGCAAAGTAGCCGACATAAGAAAGTTTAACATGGAGAAAATCGAGCATGCTCTAAGGAACGGAGGTAGCCTAAAATCAGTGAGGAGAAAACTGGACATAGGTAAAAACCAGATGTCTGAGCTAAAAGACAAACAGGGCAATCTCATCAGCAATATGGATAAGATAGTTGAATTAGCCGAAGAGTTCTACACAAATCTATACAGTAGCGAATGTAATCAACAAGTTACTGAGGGAGGCAGTCGAGCACAACAATCGGACATCCCGCCAGTAACAAAGGGGGAAGTAAAGAAAGCCTTAGAAGCAATGCAAAGAGGGAAAGCAGCTCGTGAGGATCAAGTAACAGCAGATTTGTTGAAGGACGGAGGAGAGATTGTGCTACAAAAACTAGCCACCCTGTATACGCAATGCCTTGTTACCTCGAGAGTACCAGAAGCTTGGAAGAACGCTAACATTATCTTAATTCATAAGAAAGGAGACGTCATGCACGTGAAGAATTACAGACCGATCAGCTTATTGTCCGTTCCCTACAAGCTATTTACTAAGGTAACCGCTAATAGGATCAAGACAACCTTGGACTTACCAAATGATCAGGCAGGCTTTCGTAAAGGATACTCGACAATAGACCACATTCACACTATCAATCAGGTGATAGAGAAATGCGCCGAATATAACCAACCTCTATATATAGCCTTCATTGATTACGAGAAAGCATTTGACTCAGCGGAAACCTCAGCTGTCATGCAAGCATTGCGGAATCAGGTTGTGGAAGAGTGTTATGTGAAAATATTGGACGATATTTATAACGATTGCACAGCTACTATAGTTCTCCATAAAGTCAGCAATAAAATTCCAATACGGAAGGGTGCCGGGCAGGGAGACACAATCTCGCCAATGCTCTTCACTGCCTGCTTTCAGGAGGTATTCCGGGGACTCGAATGGGAACAGTTGGGAATAAG
Organism: Amblyomma mixtum; assembly: GCF_055824585.1. Classification (NCBI taxonomy): domain Eukaryota; kingdom Metazoa; phylum Arthropoda; class Arachnida; order Ixodida; family Ixodidae; genus Amblyomma; species Amblyomma mixtum. The sequence goes on along the minus strand of NC_143012.1, from coordinate 177,521,491 downwards.
AGTTAATCGAGAAAACCCGAGTAATTTTCGATTCGCTGATGACATTGCCTTGCTAAGCCACTCAGGACAACAACTGCAAAGCACGATCAATCAGTTAGACAGGCAGAGCAGAACGGTGGGGCTAAGAATTAACATGCGGAAAACCAAAGTAATGTTCAACAGCCTAGAAAGGGAACAGCAGTTCGCAATTGGTAGCGAGGTGCTGGAAGTAGTAAAAGAATATGCCTACTTAGGGCAGGTAGTGACCGCAGATCCGGATCATGAGAGGGAAATAACTAGAAGAATAAGAATAGGGTGGAGCGCATATGGCAGGTTCTCTCAGATCATGAATGGTAGCCTACCAATAACCCTGAAGAGAAAAGTATACAACAGGTGTATCGTACCGGTACTCATCTATGGGGCAGAGACGTGGAGGCTAACAAAGAGGGTTCAGCTTAAGTTATGGACAACGCTGCGAGCTATGGAAAGAAAAATGATGGGTGTAACGTTAGGAGATCGGAAGCGGGCGGAGTGGGTGAGGGAACAAACGCGCGTTAATGATATCCTAGTTGAAATCAAGAGGAAGAAGTGGGTTTGGGCAGGGCATGTAATGCGAAGGCATGATAACGGCTGGTCCTTAAAGGTAACGGAGTGGATTCCCAGAGAAGGCAAACGTAGCAGGGGACGGCAGAAAGTTAGGTGGGCGGATGAGATTAAGAAATTTGCGGCAATATGGTGGCCGCAGCTGGTGAAGGACAGGGTTAATTGGAGAGACATTGGAGAGGCCTTTGCCCTGCAGTGGGCGTAGTCAGGCTGATGATGATGATGATGATGAAGCGGAAATATCCCACGCAGTTGAGTCACAGCGATGATGCCTGGCGGTGAAGATCAGCTGAGGCTTGCTTATTTGTTGCACTTGTTTCCTTTCAACCGTCTGACTTGCCGTGTCCCTTTCTTAACTCGTGAATTTAATTAAGCAGCTGGCAACTTGATTCGACTATGGCTACTATGGCACTCAGTGTTAAGGGTGTCAACGTTGGGATTACGCTGTTACGTGGCTGTTCGCCCGTTACGTGATGCGCCTATTGGATTAAACCAGCTGGTACTAGATTAAACAGTGCGGTGTGCGGAATAGAGTGGATGGAACTAGGAATGTCTCGGCTGGCGCTAGGATTAAGTTCAGTGGGAAAAACCTGTGTGCATCCGACTAGTCTGCGAAATGAGCACTCTGATTTCGTTCTTCAACGCAACGTACTATCGAGGGCAAAAGTAACAGACCCCTGCCAGCGCATGCCGATCCGCGTCGAACTGCATATGAGCGCCGCCTGACGAAGCACTCCTGACCGGCGCAGCGCGCGCAATGCATAGCGCTCTTCGACATTGGCGCGCGCCACTGCGCTGGTCTCGGCACCAGGAGTGCTTCGCCAGGTGGCACCCGCATGCAGTTCGACGCGGATCGGCATGCGCTGGCAGGGGTATGTTACTTTTGCTCTCGATAGTACAGTCTTTGTGAAAACTAACCAGGCTGCACGTTTTTCTTCTCAGTCGTATATTGAAGGTATTATTACAGTCCTCAAGCTCTAAATCTCTGTATGGTAATAAGAACCCCTGTTCTCACCTTCAAAGAACTTTTTGATCTTTAAGGAAGCCGTGCGGGCTCTGCTATACCAATGAAAAGCAAACCATGGAGCCTTGTTACGTTTGACAAAGACTGTACCTTATCGTAATACTTAGGGGGGAATATCCACCCCAGAACCATGTTCCCTCGGTTTCGATATCCCCACGCATCTGACGCTGCTCTGCAAACTCGCAAACAACTCTTCTCGAGCAATAATCGTACTTTGTCCTTTTTTTTTCCCCGCGTCTTTCTTTCCCTCGTTTCAGAGCGCAGCTCTAATGCGCCCGTCCCTGTGTTCGGCGTCGCAGTCGTCGGCCTTGTCGACGTAGGTGACGTACCACTCCACCTGAAAACCATCGCTGGTGGCGTGTGAAGCGCCAAACTTCCCTCAAACTTTGCATTACTGACTACCTTAATGGTCTGAGAATTTCTTTTTTTTTACAACGCCAAAATGCTGTGATTTCTTCGAGCATTATTCCCACTTAATTCGTTTTCCAGCTCTCCAGTTCGCCCCCGTTGGCACACATGCGCCAAAGCTTTGTTGCGTGTCAATATACCATGGTCAGGCGCACAGCGAAATCTGGGCATAAAGTGCAGAGCTCGAATGAAGGAAACGCCGTGTGTTAGCCGGCATACGCAAGAGTGTGGGACACTGCGCAAAGCTTTGCAGTGGAGCAGGGTGGAAAGGGCGAACAATGCCCTGCACGGCTTGGAAGACGACGAGGATGGCGGTTGTGAAAGCAAACAGTTGATAAGGAAAAGCTGCTGCAGACTGTACGAAATGAGAATGTGTTTCCTGCACTGCAGTTAGGTCTATAAGAAGAAGTACTAATATAAGTGTTATCACTGCGATTACTACATGCGCTCCTGAAGCTGCTTCCACACGCAGCATCTCCGCATCTCACATGTTTACCATCTGCAAAAATTGCGCTCCAAGCGTGTTTTGGGTGTTATTTATAATATTTTGATGGGTAAACACCGAGCAAGATCTTGCGATGTTTGTGGGTTTGTGTCATCCGTCCCACAGCATCATTTACACTCCTAGCGCCCTCGCTTGGCCGCTACTCCCGCCCACACCGCGCCGCCGGCGCGCTCCGCCGTCCCCGCTCCCGACGCGCGGTGGAGCCATCGGCGTCAGAATCACGCGAGCAACCGCGCGGCGGCGATGTGCGCGCGCTGCCCGTGCCATGTCTTTTTCATGCTGTTGCCTTTCTGGCAGTGTTGCTTTAATTGCTTTCCCTCGTCCTACTTGGTTTAACTACGTTAAAACCCCACCATTTGCGACATGAAAAAGAGAATGATGAGCCAACATCAGAAAGCCAACACCAAAGTAACAAGACAAGCCAACGTTCATGTAATCGTGCTTCCGCACATTTACAGAATGTAGAAAAAATTCTCTCTAATTTTTGTAACCACCGTTCGAAGACTCCAGTAACATAGACCACCCCCCCCCCCCCCCCCCCCCTACCCTCGCGTCGTATACTTTGGTCCCCATAGAAGTGCAGCTAAAACACAGCTTACTGCCTGCGCCGTTGCGCCTCACGTGATTGCGCTAATCTTCTCGCAAATGTATCCATTCAAAGCGTGCAGCACTCTCGTCAGGCACAGACGTGGAGCCAAAAGCGCTGCCACACGAGAGCATCATCTCCCCGCTAATGGACAGCGCGCGGAATGAGCCTACAAACGAGCCAAATGTGTGCGGCAATGAAAGGGCAGTTGATGCCACTCGCGGCACACATCTTCTCTCCTGCAGGCTACACACACGCGACGCACCCAAGGTCGGCGTCGACGCTTCGCAGTCACTGCGTCCGACGTCAGCGACGCTGCGCCGACCCGGTCTCGGCGGAGCTCGCGCTGGCCATCGGGTCTTGTTTGTCTGGCCCGCGTGATTCCCGGCGCCTGATTGCCAGGGAGGGAAATGTGGATTCCGACGCTGCCGCGGTTCCCGGAATCGTCCCAGCGCGGCGCACAAGGAGCGAATGCTCGAATCGAGCGAGACTCGCCACGCGAGTCCGGCTCGAACGAGCCTCGCCTATGAGTGCCTCTGCATGCGAAGAAACCATGGACGGGTTGCGCGTGGCGTGGCGTGGCCGCTGTCCAATGTGGCAAGCCGCCACGGTACTGGCCAGCGGCGAGCCAGTCCAGCGTACGTCGGTGCTTGCGTGAATGTGATCGAGAGGCGCTCATTCAGTAGCGGCGGCAGTGGACCTGGCTCGGGTACTGCGCGTACACAAGGGTCGCGTCTACGCGCGTCCGCGCGTGCCAAATCGCGGCCCAAGGACGCTGCGCGGGATGCAGCAGTGTGTAAAGTTCGCTCGTAAACGGGCTCGCGCTTAGCGGGGGAAGAAGCCGCTGGCGAGCGTGGCTCGGGAACACGGGACTCCGAGGACGTCGTTGCCTAGCTGTTACAACGGAGGTAGGAACCAGGAACATGGCACCCGCATTGGTGGACTGCAACGACCGCGCCAGAAGAAAAGATTAAGAAGGCACTTGTCCACTCACCTGCTTCGAATGCGAAAGTAGTGTTTCTGTTTATTTTAATTTCCTTTATATTTTAAACCGTTTCCAGCTTTTTCTCTTCTTTTCTATTGACACATCTACTCATCAGAGCATAGTCGTAAGGCAACGCTATCTAGGTTAACCTCTGCTAGCCAAGAAGCGAAGCGGTTCTGTGTCGTAAATGTCCATTACCGGCAGCAACATTCGGCTAAAATGAATTCTAACTGGACTTTTTACCGGATTGGTTTCCCCTCCTGATCCGTTGTATATCCTTGCAGGCCTTCTAGTTCTGTTATGTTTTCTATCATGTTTGTGCCAAGTAGCGCCTTCCTAGGTGCTCTGTAAATAGTTTTTATTGTGTGTGTGCATACACACACGCACATATGTGTATATATATATCCTTTCTGTACATAACCAATCAATATCATGAAAGAAACACAAAGTTCTGTGTCGTATAGGTTGCCTGCTCGCCTCGCAATCTGGATGTCCTGGGTTCAAGTCCCCGCAAGGTTCAGAAGGAATTTTATTTTTCTTTTATACGACGGTAACGTTATCTGTGATTTTTGTGTCCACTGCTGCTGTACAATGCCGACGCCGGGTTTCATGGCCGATGAGCTATATACATTGCTTTCAAATTGATTAGCCGAATACACGGCCCATCGTTTAACTTGAGACAGGCCGTGGCTCCACTCTACAGGCACACAGTATCCATAGGAAGAGAGCGAGGACAAGGAAGAATTGTGAGCCGAGGTAAATCCTAAACAATACAGTAAGGCAACCATATGAGCCTTTGGCGATCCATTTACCCTGGTTCCCAGTGAGATTCCTTTCTGCTCTTGCTTTGTCTTTCCACTGCTTTCGTTTTAGCTGTTCTGTCATGCTGTGGGGTAATCGTAGAAGGAAGGGGCTCGGCCCCGGTCGTATCTTATCTCATGACTGCCACTCTACGCGACTGGCCTGCGGCGAGTTTTTCCGCGTTTAGCCAAGAACAGAAAAGTTGCGTATACTGCAGACGATGCCTGATATACGCGTAAGGGTTTTTCTTTCTTTTTTCTAGGCTGATATCTCTCAGATCGACAACACAGTACCAGCGATGCTAGTCAACCCCGCTAAAGAGCTACGTGTGTCGATAAGAAAAAAAAAGAAATCGGTTTTTAAATTCTTTATGGCTTATAGAGGTTTAACGTCCCAAAGCGACTCAGGCTATGAGGGACGCCGCAGTTAAGGGCTCCGGAACGTGCACTGACAACGCATATTACACAGGCCTTCTAGAATTTGGCCTCCATCTTAGTTGAACCGACGCAGCTGGGATCGCACCCGCGTCTTTCGGGTCAGCAGCCGAGCGCCATACCCACTGAGCCAACGCGGCGGCCGTTGAGCTGAAGTGGCTGTTTAAGAAATATTCGCGAGCGCTAAATTTCGCGAACAAGACGTGGCATCTATCTGCATTCTCTTCCCCGAACTATGCAAGTTTTGTGGCGCTGCGAGGGAGGCGCATGACAGCGCAGCATCTCGCGGAACCGACCTCCATTGGAACTGTGCCATAGATAAAAGTAAAATACACTGACGGCTGTTGTTCCTCGAAGAATATGTTCTTACGAGTAATTCAAACATGTTCCCAATGGCGTAACTTGAACCAGGACCTATGCATACCTTTCCTTAATGAACTCATTCACCCTCAGGGCACAATGACCTCCTAAGCTACACAACCTCCTCAGTGTATCTACCATGCATTACGCCTGTGCGTGTCTCCGTACTCCAAGTCGTTCCCGCATCGAGGAACTTACTCTGCCGGTCCCCTTTCGTACAAGACCCGCCTTACATGTTCCCAAGAGGGCTTCATCAATACGGTTTACACTGACTCCGCATATAGCCCATATACTCTGGCGAAGTGGCGACGACCTGATACCACCGCGGCAACATGCTCGCACTGCGGGCTCCACTGCTGCGCGGATTTTACCCATTTACTCTGACAATGTACTCCTTTTGAAACCGGGAGAATGGCCACAGAGTCCCTCCAGCACACAGATTAACGCACTGCGCTGCTCACGGACACCGACAAACAGCTCCTATTTGCTGCATATGGGAGCAAAAGCGGCCTGATCTGGGTGTGTAGAGGCGCCGACCAAAGCCCTTCAGATAAAGTCCAGCCATAGCAAAATGGACAGTACAGTGACTCCGACCTCGAGTGTATGTGACTAACGTGCTTTCCCCCTTTCCCCCCGCACTGGCCCTGTGTCTTCCTCTCAAAATAAAGGACTTTGAGTCAGTCAGACTCCCGCTCACGCGGCGAATGCAACACTTTGATTCCAAGAGGAATTAAAAATTTATTACGATTAAAATTTGATTGCTTCCTTTTGAGCAGCCTAGAGAAGCGAAGAGGGCTACTTCTAGGAAAGACGACGTATCCTCTTTGAACAGAACGAGGTGACGGGGAGTTACCGCGGCGTTTTAAACTGTGCTGACCTGACCGCCATTTTTTGCCGCACTGTAAGGCGACATGTTGCCGAGATCAACCACGCAGCCTATTTTTCGTCACCTGTATTCAGCTTGCGAAACACGCGAAAATTCCGCTTCGCGAGTATTAGTTAGCTTGCAGTAATTCGTTTGCTTGGGTTTAAAAGATCGCACAGAAGCGGAAATATTCTGAACTATTTTGACCGAGGTTCTACTTATTTCTTCTCGCATTATCATCGTCAGCTGTTACTATCGACGTTTTTACAAAGGACACCATCCCTGTGGCACGTGATACGAGATATGCAAAAAGCAATTGTTCATTCGAGAGCTAATACTTGCGCTGAATACAATCGGTGACGGTTCACCCATCGCGAAAGCGAAATTGTGTTGGATAAGGGATTCCGCTGTTCGCACATCGGCACCAATAACGTAGCGCCCTTTTTTAGCCATCACATCTGGGATAACGTATACAGCTCACCGCGGGTGAAGGGACATTGCATGATAACGTATATTTACAAGGGCACACACTGCGCCAGGCCACGTCACCATCGCATTCGTAACGTCGACAGGAAGATTCTCTTCAGAATGGTGTGAACAGTGTTGGAAGAATCCTGTGAGGTCGGCAAGAACAAGCCCGGGAACCTCTCCGCCCACCGGGCCGCCTAGTGTCCACGCGTGCATGGATGCTTGGTGACAACGCGAACGCCTCTAAACCCCTGGCAGCGTTTCATAACGCCGCTTCTATAGTCCCCCCCCCCCCCCTTACCTTAGTCATTTGCCAGGAGAGTATCATCATCATCAGCCTGACTACGCCCACTGGAGGGCAAAGGCCTCTCCCATGCCTCTCCCATTAACCTCGTCCATTGCCAGTTGTGGCCACTGTATCCCCTCAAACTTCTTAATCTCATCCGCCCGCTTAACTTCTGCCGCCCCCTGTTATGCTTGCCTTCTCTTGGAATCCACTCTGTTACCCTTACGGACCAGCGGTTATATTGCCTTCGCATTACATGCCCTGCCCAAGCCCACTTCTTCCTCTTGATTTCAACCAGGATGGTAGCCTAACGAAATGCAACTAGAGATTAAGGAAGTCTGCTCAGTTAATGAGTGTTCAGGAGATTCAAATCTGCCGCACTTTGTCGTCACCTGTCACGATTCTGTGGGCGCGTCCATAGTGCTTGCTTGCACATTGGCTCCGATGCTCAACTGCTCAGAACGATGTCAACGGGTTCGACGACCCGAGGTAGAGGCCACAAGGCTGGCTGCGAAAGAAAACGTCGCCCGTGTGCCCATCTTTTATTAACCCTGTAAAGGATGAACAGCTTTCTATGAGACGGAGAATTACGAGGTGGAAAATCTTTCGGCTCGCCTTGCAGTCCAGAACTGTGCTTTAGGCAAGCAATGATATATCCCTTGTGTCACGCTGCTCATTGTGTGATGAACATGCAGCGTTGTTGGGAGTGCTCATGGTATGCCAGGAAACAGCTGAAACTAGGCACTGAAACTAAAAGTGGTTCTCTCGACCGGCGTCAACAACGACTGAACGTAAAGCGATTCTCTGCAGCGCTGCTTTACACCCGCCCAGTGAGGGAAGTGTCCAACTCTTCCTTGTGATCTTCCCGAGGACTAGCGAGAATTGTTTTTCTTTTTAAGTGGTGGATCTGCGCATTTCTGTCCACATGCCACACCTTTTTTTTGCTTCTGATGGAGCATCTGATTAAGAAACTTTCGCTTGGGTGTTTATTGTGCTGCCTGCCTGTTGGGTTCAGTGAATGTCTTCTATATAAAAGTAGATGGTTCTATAATAACAAGGTGTGGTTATCTTAGGCGTCCCTTCAGTTTGCATTTGTGCACCTGTATTGAATAAATCTGCGAGAATACTCGTCCAGTATAAGACTTCTATATCGCAGTTACGTAGGGTTGTGTGACAACACTGAAAAAATTTTATTGCCTTGTTTAAATGTCACAGTGAAATGATGAAATGTCACAGTTTTCTGCGTAAGTGGAGAGAAGCATCACCGCTTACCAGAACAGTGCACATTGTAGCGGTAGTTATACTCATTCACTCAACACAGCCTAAAGCTCCCCCTCTTAAGTATCCCTGTAGTGTGTTTTGTGAGATGGTTTTTACCAAACCTATCTCTCTTTCCTTCAAAGCAACTGCGAGGAGCGTCGAAGAAAAAAAGATGTTCTGCCGGCTTTGTAAAGTCTTTCCGCTTTGCAGCAGCGAGTGCATGCTCATACTTGCTTGGCTACCCTTCCGTATTTTTATATCGCGTCACCCTTTTCGTTAGAAAGGTCAAAAACAGTTATTATAGACGAGCCTGCTCTTACGAACACTTTCATACCCCATGGAAGAGGCATTTTAAGTTTACATTGCAACAAACATTGATCTTCTAAGCTCTATGTTTCTCATCCATTTGGGACCAGCAGCCGAACGGTGGAATAGCGGGTATCTCGAACGGCCCGCAACCGTTCCCTTATCCCCTCCTCTCATAGCCAGATTAAGGTGACCAGTGACGGTGAGGCAGCTACTGCGCCTGTTCTTTCATCACGGTCAATTTTCATAATGCAACGATGACGAAAGAGCCGAGAGCAATTGCATCCCTTTATGAGGAGCCTTTCTACTTATTCGCTTACATCTTACATGCAAAACGCCTACAGCGCCTCACGTGATGCAACGAAACAGTATTCTGGTCGTCGGCTACAAATTCGGACTTGACGAGATGAAAGCTACTAGGTCGGTAGAATTTTTTTAAGACCTTAGGACCTTTAATTTTTTTTTTAAGATCTTAGGTCCCCGCCGCGGTGGCTCAGTGGTTATGGCGCTCGGCTGCTGGCCCGAAAGACGCGCGTTCGATTCCGGCCGGGGCGGCTGAATTTCGATGGAAGCGAAATGCTAGAAGTCCCGTGTACTGTCCGATGTGAGTGCACGTTGAAGACCCCCAGATGGTCGAAATTTCCGGAGCCCTTCACTGCGGCGTCCCTCATAGCCTGAGTCGCTTTGGGACGTTAAACCCTAACAAACAATAAACCTTAAGACCTCACGAAAGCGAAAAATGTCTCAGGGATGATGCCTACCAACACTGTGTTCTCTCGACAAACAAATTCTCTGGCGGTCATCACCGACTTGCTGGGGTATGCTCGAATCGATCTTGAATGCTGGACATTCTGTTCCACTTGCAGTTGTTTCTCGAACCTCCTAAGCACTAAAACTGCGGTACCGGGTGTGGCTGGCGAGATCCGTTGGCCGCTAGCCCCGACATTCGTCGCTATAGCAGTTACCTTTCGAGCAGGAACACTTGAGATACAGCAGACAATACGGATTGAAAGAAATCCAGTGGCGCTGGAAACAAATGTCCTTCTCTGGTCCGCGAGGTTACTAATGTAGCAGAGGTTGTAGCCCTGAGGCCTCCAGTGCAATCTGTTTTGGCGGCTTGCTCTTTAGAGTGTGCGGCGAGCGCTTGAGTGGGAGTGCTGTCGATCTCTGAAACCTAACGAGGAACCCTGTCTCCTCAGCTAAGCTGTCCTCGAGCGCACCTCCTTCTATAAAAGTGGATGCTTTAGAGGATAGCTGACTCCTTTTTACCTTCCATATAGGTGCATTTGTGCTTAGAGTGCATGCGATGCCGACAGGGAGTCATACTGGCCGGAGTGGCAGTATCAGCACCGCAAAGCAAAGCAAGCCGAGTAGCATACCCAGAAAGAACAGCGCGCATTGTGAATATTGGCGGGGAGAACGAATACTCCGGCATGGACGCGACGTAACTGAAATCCGACACGGTCGCACTCTCGTAATGTTTTTGGTTCGAAAACGGACGCAGCACTCACCCTGTCACAGGATCTGCCTCCTGAGCCGTCCTTTCCTCTTCAAGTTATAGAGGCGAAGCAATACGAACGTATTCTCTACGAGTACACCCCAGAGCTCAACTGTGGCTTCAATGAAATACTGAACTTGTTGACTTCTTGACAGGGCTTCAACTGCAGAAATATCAGTTTTATATCTTGCTATGTACTTTCCCATTGTTCTCAAACGATGACCTGTGCTATAGATTTAACGTTTGTGAAATAGAAAACTGAAAGAAGAGTGGTAACGGCAGTTTCGGAATCTTAAAAACAGCCTCTTCCAATCTACAGTCGGGGCCGAAAGTCTGTGGACTGCGTGTTCCTCAAACAACGCCGACGGCTCTATTATTAGCCGGCGGCTGGAGAACACACTTGCGGAAGTGAAAAGTCGATGTTTTGTTCTTTCATCTCCACACGCGTGGTCTCCAGACGCCGGCTAATAGTAGAGCTGTCGGCTTCGTTTGAGGAACACGCAGTCCACAAACTTTTGTCCCCGACTGTACAGCCACCCGGGCCCAGAATAAATGAAGCATGCATCGGCGTTCTTCTCTGCCCATGCCTAAAATAAATGAGAAGGTCTGCTGCTCTTATTCGCAAACGCGTGAGTGGCTGTTATTTGCGTAAGACTAAATACCCTTTAATTTTTGCTGAATAAGGAGCACTTTCGTCACCGATAATTTTTTTGTACATTTGTGGCCGCCGCTATAAATGGCACTTCCGGCCGCACTGAGCGAGCGTTCGTGATGGCAGACGATAAAAATGGCAGAAAACTCTTTTCGAAAATAAACTGAACTCTGAACCGGCGGCTTTTGATTTATTTCGCTGCGCAAAGAAAGTGCTCAAAGCAAGTTTTCTAGAAAGATTATTGTTGGGTGAACGGGGTGTTTTTTATACGCTTCCACTTTGGCATTTTAGGTTCTTTGCTTCGCGGCGTGACCTCTCGAAGTTCACAGTACCTGCAAAACGTTTTATTTGTTTTATTTCAGTTTTACTAGTACTTGGAGTCGATATCATGCCTTTCATCGTCGCTGACGAAAGGGTGGTCCCGCACACCACCATCGCGCCATTTCCTCGGAGCACTCTATATGACGAACATGATAAAAATGTGAGGGGGGACATCGGTCGATTAGGGTTAACCGTCGACCTGAAAATAGGAGGTACGCATGCCTCATTACCTGTGAACACCGCAGATCTTTCTTTCCCTAAATGTTTGAAGTTCAGAAGAAGATCATCTTCCCAGTAGAAGTGCCACGCGAGACTATATGCTATAGAAACCGGCATCCAGAACTCCCTGTGAGTATTGAGAGGCACCACAGTTCGGCACCTGTCAGCATCGGGTATCTCGTCGGGTATCGCAGCATCCTCTGCTGTTCGGACTCAGATACTCCATCATCGCTGTCTTCTGGACTTGATCCCTTCAGTGAACCTTAACCAATTCATATAGTTCATCTTTTGTTGCCTTTTGCCGTACTAACCGATTAAAGTAACGAGAACGTGGGGTAAAATACGGTTGGCTTAAGCGATACTGTCAAGTCCAAAAATAAAAGCCAGCATGACACCCGCGCAACTGTCGAGCCACTATGAGCTGACTGCTCTTTGTGAAGCCTTTGGGTGGCCATCAAAGGTGAAGAGCCCCGGCTCCGATATCCTTTATGTCGACGCGGCACAAAATTCTAAAGCAGGATATTTCACGGCAGTCGCAGCCTATGAAGACGGCACAGTGGGGGCCGCCGCCACTATCCGAACTAATTCGCCTGCAGAGGCGGAAGGAGCCGCCATCGCACTTGGTCTGGCCCATTCCATCATTGACAAAAACATAACCGAAATTTGCACAGATTCCCAGGCCGCGTACCGCCACTACCTAAAAGGCGTGGCGACGCCGGCAACACATGGTATTCTTACCACGGCCACCTCTCTCGACCGAACGGTTACTCTGTCGTGGGTCCCAGGCATGCCTCGATCCCCGGTAATGAGCGCGTTCATGCACTGGCCCGAGAACTCTCCTCCCGGACCATGGATGATCAGGCACCCAGCCCTGCACAAGAAGCCCCATCGGTCCTCTCTACATATCACCAAATCACCACATTTTACAAACTCAGCCGCATGACACTGCCACCACCCCACAGTACCTTGTCGCCCTCATCCAGCGCCACATGGCGACAATTACAGACAGGCTGCTTTATTTCACCCCACCGTCTCTCATGCTTTCACCCCACCTTTCCTGCTGAGTGTAACACCTGTGGCGTGCCCAGATCCACACTTTTCCACTACCTTTGGGAATGTCCTTCCCCCCATCCCCAATCCCACTCATTCTTCCTGGGAGGCTGCTTTACGGACCGCTCAACCCGCAGGCCAGAAATGGCTGGTGGATCGGGCTTTACGTAAGCACAAGCCCGTGGACTCCGGGACCAGTAGGGGCCACCCTGGAAGATTTTTTTTTGTGTGTGTAATAAAGTTGTTTCTATCCATCCATCCCCGGCACCTTGAATCGCACCCATGCCCGCACGCCCTGGATACCTTTCTTCGCGACAGTAGGGGCCCTTCAGTCTTTAACCCTTCGAGGAGCTGTGCAGACAAATGTGCATAAAGCGGGTATGCGGCTGTTTACCAAAGTATCCTACACCTAGCAGGTATTTGTTTTGTTCCGGCTGTTTTAACATTTTTGATGTCGCAAGTCGGCCGTTTTTTTTTTTATGCTAACTATCTAGCGCAGTAAATATTTGAGAAAGCGATCAGGTGACAAACACGTCTTCCGCCATTTTATATACAGACAGGCTTTGCAGCCACCAATAATTTCATTTTTTTCTGAACTTCTTGCGTCTGGGTATCTTGTAAAGTAGGAACGGATTCCACGATCCCTGCAGTGGCGAATCCTGGCATTTGGATGTTAATCATTCGGGCATTTGCGTGAAATTTTTTACAGTCGGCGTCAAAAGTCTCTGACCTCGTCTGCGAGCTACGAGTCGTGCTGCACCCACGTCGCACTGCATGCAGGCGCCACCTGACGATGCAGTGCAACATAGTTCGTAACTTGAAGGCGGGGTCAGCGGCTTTTGACCCCGCCTGTACACACCTGTAAAATATTAACCGTTTGCTGATAACTTTGGCAAGCGCAGCAGGGGGCGGCAGAAAGTTAGGTGGGCGGATGAGATTAAGAAGTTTGCGGAGATAGGGTGGCCGCAAATGGCAAAGGACAGGGTTAATTGAAGAGACGTGGGAGAGGCCTTTGACCTGCAGTTGGCGTAGTGAGGCTGATGATGATGATGATAACTTTTTAACTTACCGGACTCTTATTTGTGGTACCTCTCATTGAAGAGCACCTCTCTCTTTCTCCCATTCTGTTTTTTTTTTAGAATTGGTCTTTTCCTTTGGAAAACGAGGAGATTGGATTTATTGAGGCCTCCATATCCTATTTAGGCGGGAAAATGTTTCCTTTGAAACGATATAACGATTACCGTCTTAAAGGGTTAAGCAGTACAAAACCTTATCGTTGTTTTTCAAAGCGATGATTTACATACAACCAGAAATGAAAGCACGTATCTGATAACTAAGCGGTCATAATGTGGGAAGCCGGCTGCCATTGTAAGTGTTGTGCCGCAGAACGTATCGACTCCGCCCGTGTACACGTTGGTGATAAGACGTCATTTCGCGCTTCTGCTATTTGTCGTTTTTCTTTGCTGCTCTTTTTTTTTTACCTGAAAAAAGCAAGCGGTGATTCATGCTTGAAACTTCGTCCACTTGACCACTTCGGTCCACGCCGACCGATTGGAGCCTTTCGTTCCCTTGTGACATGTTCAACAAATAACAACAGTACCTGTTTTCAGATTAACTGCGACTCCGTTATTGGACGAGCGCTTGTTTCCACGGCACACGCCGGAAGCGCTGTTGTAGCGTGGCTTGGCCGCATTGGCTCTGGATGGAGTTTCGGGTCGTCTCAATGGAGCGTGCTGTACAGAGTGCGAGGGCGATTAGGTATGGCGCATGCGAGGAAGCAGTGCTCTGCCGTACTATATTAGCATAAAGGAACTAACCCAGGGGGCGAGAGTTTAGTCTTTTGGGGGGCTAATTGACCTGCCACTGGCATTCGTCCTTTTCGAGGCTAACTGCAAAGGGTGCAACTGTTGGTCCCCTTGGAAAGGGTGCAACAGGTAGTCCCCGGGAGCAGACATTTAATGAAAAAATGCAAACGACGCGTGATTTCCAGCGTAATTTAGAGCAGGATAGTTTCTCAGAACTTGACACACATAACACTGATAAAGGAAACAGAAATAAACATACATGAAAATGCCAGGACTCGAACCGACAACCTTTGGATTTTGAGCCGAGCGCGGATATACCGTAGACCGTCCGCTGTGGTGGCCTATATATTATGAATATATAGGCCACCACAGCTGACGGTCTACGGTTGAAAATAAAAGCGTTATATGCGAAACACACACACATTGTCTGTCTTTACCACCCGCATTGTTGTCAAACGTATTGCTGTTTAGAGCACAATATGGTGATTTTGCTGCCATAAGCTTTTGCAACAAGCTGCGTTAAGCTTCAATGCGCACGCACAGCGGTCTAAATCGCGTTTAGGCCAAAATGAAGTGCTGAACTCTGTGTACATTTCGACCGGAAGTTCACAACCCCAACAGTTCTTTTTCTGTCGTTTTTTTTTTTTTTTGCGTATAAGGTGGACTTATTTCTCGCAGCTGCACATTACAGCCTGTTGAAAACAAATATAGAAGGCCATGGTTCACTTCGTTTTTTGTTACTGGCGGACAGCGGTGACAGCGAATTGACTGCTTGCCACTCACAGTTTCGCTAAGTGTCGCCAATACTTACGCATTATCCCATATGCTAGTAAACAAATGGCAACGATATGAAACTACGTGTACTTGCTCAACCCTAACCATTGCAACCCACATTCGACACGTATTGAAGCTCGCTGTATTTGTTTATCCGGTTGCACAGCTGCCAGCCGTTTCGGTTGCACGAAGCCTTTTTTCTCACGCAAAAGAGTCTATCCGCTTCGTCACGGCCGGCGGCGGTGCTCTCACAGGCTTCAGACGACATCGTGCGCTTCAAAAATCGAGTACTATTGCCGTCGAGGCAATGGGAAGAATGAGTTTGGCTTTCGCTGAGTCGACAATATTTGGCTTTCGCGTAAACATTGTCAACATTTTCACCAAGTTTTGAGCATCGTTGGGCAGTTCGCTTGAGCGCTGCCTGTGACATAGCACCCAGTTGGCAACAGTGTTTGCGGGTAAAAGATTCTGGATTTCAAGATAAGGACGCTATGAACAGTTTCGTGCCTGACGGGACGGTTCCGCGCAAAGCGCAATATCGTACCTGGCGTCACTTCTGCTTTAAGAACCATATTTCTGTGCTTAAAAGAACGTCTTGCTGGGTAAGTTGGTAACTGTTCATCTTTGGTTACAGGCGCGAAAAAAGACAGAACACAAGACAGACACAAGGCGCTTCGTCCCGTCTTTGTCTTGTGTTCTGTGTTTTTTCGCGCCTGTAACCAAAGATGAAGATTTATGTGCAACAGGAGCGCGGAGGTAACGCCACGACTTAAAGCCACGTAGCTACGTCCACCGCTGTTACGCTCTAGTCACTCTACAAAAGAGCCTCTGCTGTCGAAGTAAACTTACCGTCGGACTGTGTGGTTTTAACTTCCCAAATCGGTGCTTAGGCTATGAGGCATGCCATAGTGCAGGGCCCCGGGTTGATGTAGACCATCTGATGTTTTTTTTTTTCATGTGTGCTGACGACGCAGACCACACAAGTGCCTTGTACGTTTCGCCTCCATCGAAATACAACCGACGCGGCCGGGATCGAACCCATGACCTTTGGATCAGCACCAGAACACCAAAGCCAGTGTGGCGGGCTGTATGTAAGGTATCGGGGAGCGACGACTATTGAAACGTGCACTGCTCTTACGCTCTACTCACGCTGCAAGAGATCCTGGGGTGCAAAACCACTTGAGGTGTCCGTGAGCGAATACTATCGGGCGATCTCGGCTGTGAGGCAAGCGCGGCGGTGCACGGTATCGGGCCAGTTTCGTGCGCCTTGCGGATTTTCGCAACCAGCGGCATTCAAGCTATGTATGACAAGATACGAGATAAAATTGTTCCCTCGTCCAGTCGTGAGCCAGTACGTCGATGAAGTAACCCGCCGATCGGCTCGTGTCAGTCCACAAACCAACGCCAGTCACGATGACGCCCGCC